>NC_056729.1:613307102-613408801 GCF_019279795.1 Protopterus annectens | reverse complement strand
TTCTATCTTGCTGGAAAAACTCACCCTGCCTCCTTTTGAACCAGCAGCTACTGCATATATAAAATTTCTATCTTGGAAAACAGCTTTTCTCTTGGCAGCACTTCAGCCAGAAGGGTTTCAGAACTACAGGCTCTCATGGCTGTGGAGCGTTTTATTACATTTTACCTGGACAGGGTGCCCCTCAGGACCAATCCTCCTTTTATGCCTAAGGTGTTATCCAGTGTGGTTCTTAACCAGACAGTTCACCTGCCAACATTTTACCCAAATCCGCAGAACAATGGGGGGCAGATTCTGCATTCATTGGACGTACACAGACAACTAAGATTCTACTTTAACAGGACCAAATCTCTAAGAAAGTTTGAGCAACTACTAGCAGCATTTGCTGCAGGGTCAGAGGGGAAGACTATATCAAAGCAGACTATTTTTAAGTGGATAAGCCACTGCATTCATTTCTGCTACTTGCACAATGGTAAACCTGTGCCCAAGTGGATCAGGTCACATTCCACCAGGGCTGCCTTTATCTCAGCAGCTTTTCTCAGAGGGGTTCCAACCAAAGACATTCTAGAGACTGCTACTTGGAGCTCTGTTCATACCTTCACAAAGCATTATCATTTGCCTCTCTCTTCCAAATCCAGGGCAGGCTTTGCCACTGCAGTTCTGCAGGGCCTTATAGCCGCTCCAAATGCTGTTAAGTTGCATCCTCCCATCCATAGCTTTGGAATTCTACCCAAATGTAATGACGAACAGTGAAACACGAAGAACATAGTACAGTTATGTACACTTACCATAAATGCAGATGTTCGAGTGTATTCACTGTTGCAGTCTGGGTTACCCACCTGCCATCCCCCTTTTCTATACTTTTGCTTTCTTTCACTATATACTAAAGCCTTTGTGGTGTATTTGCTGTAAGATGAAGGTAAAGTTTATGTTGCTAAAATTGCATTTACATATATTTCTGTATATATATATTTTTTGCTCCCCATTTGTGGGGCACCTGACATCTGGGGCAAGAAAAACTGAATAAAATGGCGTCTGCTGCATGTTTTATACCCCTGATGACCTGACGTCATGGAAGAGGAGACAGCAACCGACGCAAGATCCATGACTTTATTCAGGCCAGCTGAGGGCAACCTGCCAGCATTTTACTCAAATGTAATGACTGCAACAAGTGAATACACTCTAACATCTACATTTATGTAAATGTACACAACTGTACTTTGAGTTCTGCCCTTTGGTCTCACCACAGTCCTCAGTGTGTTCACCAAATGTATGGCAGTAGTGGCAGCTCACTTGAGAGTGCAGGGATTCTGGGCGTTTCCATATCTAGTTGACTGGCTCATTACCTCCCTGACCAGGCATCAAGTAATGAGGAAAAAAATCAGGTTATTCAGACATGATCTTATCTGGTGATAACCATGAAGTACAAAAAGTTTAGAGGAGCATTGTTCAACACAGTCAGTGATTGCTTCAGTGCCTCCTCTAAGAGTTCATACCTTAACAACACAGGTCAGGAAAATCTGCAGCACCAAAGTTTTTGTCTGCATAGTTCTTCAGGCCCTGGGATCGATGGCAGTGGCAATAACTGTTACCCGGGTTTTACATATGGATTCTGCAGTGGATGCTAGCCATACAATGGTCAATACTTTGACAACCTATGTCAACCCTGATATGTATTGCTCAGATTTTATAAGAGAGATCTCTGGTGGTGAATTAAATCAGAATGGATCCTACTGTGCTATCCGTTCATTCCCCCTCAGCCCAAGACCATAGTGACCACAGATGCTTCCCCTTTAGGGTTGTGGGGGCATTAACTGGGGAAGACGGTCCAAGGCTCTTGGTCCCCCAAAGATGGCAATTTGCATGTCAGTGTCCAAGAGATGAGCGGCACTTTGTGTTGCAGGCCTTTCAAGAAGCTCTCCCTTCGGGAGGTTCCAAATCTTACCTCTTGTGTCAAGAAGCACTGTGTGTGGCAATGGGTGATCTCATCCAGCTGCTTTTTTATTGCAGCGCACATTTAGGGGATGTCTAATGTGACAGCAGACAAGTGGAGCATGTGCATTCCACCTCACGAATGTTTTATCAACAAAAATGTGGCTGCTTTGATTTTTCATCAGTGGGACCAGGCTTGCTACAGTGTTTTTGCTTCAATCCTGAACAAGTGCAGAGCTACTTTGCCCTGATCTCCCCCACAGGGGAACTCACCAAGGGATGCTCTGCTTCTCAATTGGCCTCCTGTCCTTTATGCCTAGCCACCAATCCTGACAATTTCCAAGTTTCTGCAGAAAGCTGCCACGTTGAAGAACAAAGTTGTTCTCATTGCACCTTTTTGGCCTCAACAGATTTGGTTCCCTTTCCCTTGTCCTCAATTACTCCACCAACCATGGATTCCGGATCCGACTCCAGACCCCCCCCCCTGTCTTATCCAACAAGCTTGATTCATCTAGACATGCCAAACCTCAGGCTTGACTGTCTGGCTTCTCCATTTCCTATAATAGCCAGACAACCAATGCTGTCCTCTCCATTCTGGCAGAAACTTTTATCTTCACATTAATGATCAACACGTAAACTCCAGTAAATGGAGAAGATTTACTTACTGCACCCACACAAATAATATTGATCCTTTTTGGCCTCTGCATAGTATCCTTCACTTTTTAACCATACTTATTAAAGGTTGAGCTAGCTTCTCAACAGTGAACCAGCTAACAGTGACTTCAAATTTTCACACAGGATTTGAAGGCGTTTGTTGCCTTCCATAGCCTATGCAAGGTACTCTTCTTCTGTGGCCCCCTTTTAGAGACTTTACTCTGCCATGGGATCTTAAGCTGTTTTTGCAGCAACTTCCCTTTGAAAAAGCAGCTAAATGTGACCTCAAATACCTCTTGGAAAACTCACTAGACGTGCATAGACAGCTCAGATACTGTCTGGATCATATTAAACCCTTCAGGAAAACAGACCAACTTCTTGTCTGCTTTGACCCAGGGGTGGAGGGGAAGCCCATTTCCAAACAGACGATTTCAGTCTAAAACAATGAGTGAGAATGTCACTGAAAAACCAAACAGTAAAAACAAAATGAAAACTCCAGCAAAGCTAGAACTTCCAATGAGTGACCTCCCAACCTTGTGCATCAGAAGCACATCGGATATATGCAGATGATCCTTATGAACATCAGGTGTTTCAGTTATTTGGCTATTCTGAATGCCCATGACTTGTTTCGTCGTTTTAATGGGATATATTTTTGCAGTGACCCGAATGATAATGAAAAACAGACCATTTCCAAATGGATGTCATACTGTATCCATTTCTGCTACAGTTGCATGGGAACTCCCCCCACGTCTATTTGAACCCATTCCACTAGGGCAGCTTCCACTTCTACAACATTCCTCAGAGGAGTTCCCACCATGGACGTCCTGGAAACTGACACCTAGACTTCTGTCATACCTTTACCAAGCATTACCACCTACCTCTATTTTCTAAGACTAGGGCAGGGTTTGCCTCTGCAGGACATGCTGACCCATTCCTAGGTCTCTTACTAAGCCTACCACCCATCTCATCAGCTTTGGGAATCGGCCCACAGATGACTGCAACAGTGAAACACTAAGAACATAGTACAGTTGTGTACACTTACCATAAATGTAGATGTTCGAGTGTATTCACTGTCACAGTCCTGGTTTCCCACCCTCCTCCCCCCTTGTATCCTCCTTTAGGGAGACATAAGTTTATAATGGTGGCTTTTAGTTACCAGGACCGCTTCACCGTATTTACTTGGGCCTCTGACTGGTTAGGGCAAGAAAAACTGACGTAATGACGTCAGCTGCCTTCCTTTACAGCACTGACGACATGTCATCCAGCAAGCTGACGCAGAAAAACATTGACTCTGGTATTCAGGCCAGCTGAGGGCTACCACAGCAGGGATAACCCACAGGCGATGACTGCAACAGTGAATACACTTGAACATCTACATTTATGTTGTGTACACAACTGTACTTTCTGAACTCTGAAAATGATTTCACATTTGTTGCAAGAACGTATATGTAAGGGGATGCAGTTTTTTTTTTTATTATATTTTTTTTTTTTAGTGCAGGAACTCAATGTTTCATCATTCACAATTTATATATGTTTACACATTGTCGTTTTATTAACTTTTTCTGTGCAAGCCTATGACTTGTGTTGATCTGATTTGTTTAACTCTGCTTTTGCCATATGAGAGGTATACAGCCTTTATTTTTTTTTCATTTAGCACAAAATGGAGTTGTACCATATGCAATTTGGAAAACCAGAGGAAACCAAAAGCAGAACCACCTTTCTGCCTGGAATCTGAAGTTCTCACCTGTGACATGAAACCTCCACGACGTTTGGTACTTGTGCTTTATAATAACGGCTAAGATTTTTAATTTGTTTATGTGCAGTTCATTTTATAAGGAAGATTATAGTAAATGAATGAAGTGCTGGTCTTTGAATCGATTAACTTTTTTGGGGAGGATGTCACTTTTAATATAACCTTTGAAGAATTTAAAGTTGCTCGTAACTCTGAACATTAGTTGCTTTCACTGTGGAAGTTGTTTAAAAAGTCCCTGAAGCATATACATATTCAGCAACAGTGCCCGTCTGTATAGCTCAGATTTTTATGCCGTATAAAGTGTCCTCTTCCTATCTTGCAGTATTCTTAGTGTGGGGGGTTCCCCGCCTCAGGCGACCCGAACGTCTGCTCCTATACAAAAGCTTAAGCCTGGCTGCTGTAGGTTCGTGGGACATCACATTTAGGGCCATAAACCAGGGACCTTAAATGTGATGTCTGCACGCACTGCAGTCTACCGTCACATCGATAGCTTCGCTCCTTTACTTGAAGACGTTTAAAGCTAAGTACCTTGTTGTGGATTGCGTGTTGGTTTTGCTTGAGCTTGGTTTGCTGTACTTTACCATTAGCCAGTGTTGGCTAAGAAGGGTAAATGTTGGTGCGGGTACCAGATTCCGCATAAAGATGCACACCACCACTGCGTTTTCTGCCTAGGTCAAGCGCACAAACATGCAGCTTGCCCGATTTATCAATCATTCGTACCCAAGACCCACCGAAGCCATCTGGCCACCCTTAATCTATATTTAGAAAACCAGACACTTGGGGGGGGGGGGGGGGGCTAGCGCTCAGGATGGATCCAGAATTGGCTGCTCCGACGGAGCCACCACGGAAAAAGGCCAAGGTTTCCAGGCCTAGTTCCTCTCTCTCTCCACAGTTGGATGACCCGCCAGCTTCCAATTCAGGAGTTGAGGGACGTCCGATAGAACAGTCTACTTAGGCTCCCCACGAGGAAGCCACTTTGGAAGTAACCGCCAGTGCATCCACAGAGTTGGCTCTGACATCAGTCCCTACCAGTGTCGAGGGAGAACCAGATATTGCCGGACGACCGGCCGGGGTGCCATTGCCTGAAGCTCCTACCGCTTCCCAGGCCCCTGAATCTAGGCCTTTTCCTAAGACTACTAATTTGAAAAGGAAGCAGAAAACAAAGCACCAGACTCCACTTTCTGAAATAGTCCCAGACTAGCAATCCTTCACCAGCTCCTTGATGCAAGCCTTCATGGGCCTTAGGCCCACGGCCTTTTCCCCCTCCACCATTCCAGTGCTCAGCCCTAGGCCTGCCTCAGCCACTTCTCTCCCTCTTCCTATTGCTCATGAAGGAGAAGAACAGCAACCTTACTATTCATCCTCCGATGAATCAATCTATTCATCCCAAATTGGCTCTCCACTTGAATATTATTTCCCAGATGTGGAATCCATAGAATGGGTCTCTCCACCAGAGGATATCACCTTTGGGGAAACCATTACAAACATGAAAGAATGCTTTAAATGGTGCACTTCTGAAATAAACTCAAAAGAGATAACTTTGTTACTCCAAGGGGAATATCTCCCTCACCTTCAGCCATCCCACTAGTCATTCCTGCCTATCGTGATGCAGTCACCTCAGCATCAAAGAACCCAGACTCAAAACCACCTGCCCCTAAGAGACCTGACCAGTTCTATAAAGTTCCAGATGAACAAATATTCCTGGTAAAACAACCCCTGGCAAACCCTGCTGTGATTGCTGTATCCCCTGACAATCAATCAAGACTGATTCCTTCAGCATCTCTTTTGCCTAGTGACAAAGATAGCAAAAACATGGACAGGGTAGGAAAGAAGGATCTGAAGTAGATAACTTCATTTGATCAGAAACCTGTGGGTTTCTGATCAGACACTGATCCGAGCCAGCAGCATACCAAGCAAAAGGATGCGCGCTCCAGGCTCTTCCCCCCTTACCCATACTACACTGCAACCTCCTTCCAATCCTCAGATCTCGTTTGCCGCAGCTTTGCCAGCATGGGATTTTTCAGCTCTAGGCAAGTTTGTCGGGGTTTTTCGAAATTTTTTGGCGTGTGCCCCTTTGATATTTCTATAGATAACTATTAGTTTATTTCTCATTACGGGTTTCCTTCCCCGCTAGATATTTGTGTTTTGTAGTTAGAAAGTTGTTAACTTTCGGTCAGTATAGGCTCCTTTCCCGCCCGTAGAGTGTGTCTATGTCCGTTTACTATGTCGGAAAGTCAGAAAGTGACTTTCTCTAAGTGCACAGTGTGTGACCACAAGCTGTCACCAGCCGACGGTCACACTGTGTGTAGTTTGCTTGGGGGTGCCTTATTTGTCATCCGGCTGCAAAATCTGTGCGGCCTTCAACTACCGAGCCCTGCTGGATCTCAGGAACAAGTTCTGGTGGGTCTTCTACCTGCGGAATCAGCTTCTGCTTTTTCCACATCTTCGCCAGCCATGGCTGTGGCTCTCCAGCCTTCCAGCCCTCCTCCCCTGTCCGGGACTCGCCCTCACACCTTGCCACAGGGGGCGAGAGAGAGGCCAAGAAAGAGAATGAAAGACAAACACAGGGAGACAAAGACATATAGAAAAGGAAAGAGAGAGAGAAGGGCCGCAACCGGCAGGCCGAGTTGGATCCAACGGTCCCTCCCGTTAAGGTGATTTTGTCTCCTGTTAAAGTTACTAGGCCATCCTCTCCTTGGCTCCGTTCACGTTTTCTCCAGATTCGGAGGAGGAGGAGGCTAGACCACCCTCGAGGTCATCTTCGCGTCGGCTCTCCCAGCTGGTGTCTGTGGTGTCCTCGAGATAGACTCAGAGCATCTCTGAAGCAGACATGGATCGGATGATGCGAAGGTTTCTACAAACTCATTTGCAGATGGGAGAGTGTTGCTGGCTCCCCCCCACTGGTGTGGGGAGTTTGGCTCCATTTTTTGCCCCGATAGCTCCTTCTCAGATCTACCATCGGATTTCGGAGTCTATGCATCTGAGGAGCCCTGAAGTCAGGGGCTTAGTGCCGATGGTACCTTCAGCCTTGACGCCGGCTATGCCCTCGAGTCTGTCTGATCCGCTTTCCAATCCGAGCTCTGAGCCGTGAGTTGGGCGTCCGATCCAAGGGGATGAGTGTGTCATTGGCTCCATTGTGGTTGGGGCATACTGTCCCTTTGGGTCCAACTTCGGCTCCAATCTCTTCAGATCTGATGGTCGTGGCTACCCTCACCGCCAGTTTCAGGGAAGCCAGTTCTCCTTCAGAGAGAACCCTCTCCACAACAAATGCAGAAGGATCAAGACCCCTCACTCTTTCTTCGGGGTCCATCCCTGCCCCCTCGCAGTTGGGCTTGTCTTCTGTCATCCAGTCCCCCCAGGGACAGCCTGTGTCTATTACACCCCAGCCAGATCGCCTGGAGGAACGCAAAACCATTTGTGAGCCCTCCCTGGAGAGTCCACCCGAGGAGATTCCTCACAAACAGTGTAAAAGGAGGCACTTGGACTCCCCTGAGTCCCTCACTGAGTATACCGACTGGGAGGAAGGGGAAGGTTCCCCCAAATCACCCCCCCGAATACGTCTCCTTTGGAGACTTATAGGTTCATAGGTTCATACTAGGCTATCTGCCCGAGGGCATTTATAAGCCTAGCCCATAGTTTTGTGGCTTACGCCACCCCTTTAGTTTGGAGAAACTATGCCCATTATTTTGCTGTGCCTCTGTCGAGCAGTGACACTGAGGTAACCCCTGGGGTGTATCTGCGATCTCCCATCCATTGGTCAAGATTCCTCTTGAACAAGGCCAGCGAGGTGCTCTGCCTCACATAAACCGGGATTTTGTTCCATAGCATAGGGAGTCTTTGGGTGATGAATCTATCCCTCCAGCACATCCTATTAATAACCGTGTCGAGGTTTAAGTCTCCGCCTTGTGGCTCTGAGGGATCTAGATTTTTGAGATGAAGCATGTTCATCAAATCTGGGTTTGACATGGCCTTGTATGTCAGGCATAGGTCACCTCTGAGCAAGCGGTAAGCAACTGAATATAACTGGAGTTCTTTCAGTCGGGCAGCATAAGACAGATTTTTGAGACCCTTTATCCTTTTGGTGAGGAACTTTTGTGGCCTCTCCAGCTGCTGCAAGTGTCGGGTCAGATACATTCGAATGGGGCATTGTACTCGATCATTGGTCTGATGAGTGATGAGTATAGGGAGACTATGACTTCCCTTGATCTAGATGTGAATCCCTTCATGATAAGGTGGGCAATGTAGAAGGTCTTCCTAACTACTTTAGCAATATGAGTGTCGAATGAAAGGCTACTGTCAACCTGGGTTCCCAGGTCCCTAATAACTTCTTCTGTGTTCAGGGAATTGCCACCTATATGGTAGCTAGGGGTAACCTTATTTTTCCCGAAGGGTATGACTATGCATTTCTTGGCATTTAACTTTAGGCCATGGCTCTGGCACCAGTTATCCGTTTCTGTGAGACCCTTCTGAAGGATATCTGTGTCGGATGTGTTTTCAACTACGGCGCCCAGTTTGCAGTCATCTGCAAACTTTGTCAGCCATAACCCTCCTGTGTTTGCTTGTACTTCAGAAAAGTAGATGCCAAACAAGAGTGGGCCCAGGGCTGAGCCCTGTGGGACACCACTTGTGACAGGCTTTGAGTCTGACATGGCGCCAGCAACTCTGACCCTGTGGGTTCTGTCACTCAGCCAGTTTGCAACCCATCTTGTAATGTATGGGTTTACATTTAAGTTGATGAGTTTTTCATTGATACCCGAGTGAGGTATTGTATCAAAAGCCTTCGCCAGGTCTAGGTAGGCTGTATGGACTGCCTTTCCCTCGTCAATGGCCTTGGTGACTATTTCGAAAAAGTCAACCAAGTTTAGAAGGCATGATCTGCCTTTGACAAAGCCAAACTGGGTTGGATCCAAAGTCTGCAAGTTCCCTATGTCTTTATTTATGAGATCCATTATGATCCTCTCCATGGCTTTGCAGATGAGGCTTGTCAAGCTAATGGGACGGTAATTTCCAGGGTCGGTGGAGGCACCGCCTTTGTGGAGTGGGACCACAGTCGCTGTGCGCCACTCCCTGGGTAATGCGTATCCGGAGGTGAGACTAAGATTAAACAGCTGTCCTAACTGTGGGTTTAATTCCTCGTTGAGTTCATGGAGCACACAGCCGGGGACACCATCAGGTCCCATGGATGCTGTGTTCTTTGCCTTGGAGAGAGCAATTCTCACCTGGGCGTTAGAGATGTTTGGGGGGCTACAATCATTTGGTATAGATATCTCTCCTTTAGGGGGGGAGGGGGGGGGAGTTTGCACTGAACCTTTCAGCCAGTATGTTGGCAATGTCTGTAGGATCAGTAATCTTCACATCATTTTGAACTAATTCTGATGAAGGAGACGTATTCGGGGGGGTGATTTGGGGGAACCTTCCCCTTCCTCCCAGTCGGTATACTCGGTGAGGGACTCAGGGGAGTCCAAGTGCCTCCTTTTACACTGTGAGGAATCTCCTCGGGTGGACTCTCCAGGGAGGGCTCACAGATGGTTTTGTGTTCCTCCAGGCGATCTGGCTGGGGTGCAATAGACACAGGCTGTCCCTGGGGGGACTGGATGACAGAAGACAAGCCCAAATCCTTTGCCGGGGGGGGGAGGGGGGGTCCGCCCAAAAACCTTTCTCTGACTAGTTGGTATTCCTGGAGGTGTTCGACACAGGTCCATCTACCTCTTGGGTGTCCCCCCCCCTCCCCTACAGCCAACCCTCTGGTGGACCTTATCACTACCAGAGCTTGGAAGGTGCCGGACACTGTGGAGCCAATACCCAAAAGCCCCGACAAAATATTGAGCCCCCCGGCAGATAGAACTTCTTGGAGCAAAGATTCCCCGGTTGATGCCATGGTGGTGGCGGCCGCAAAAAAGGAACTTGCCCAGGAAAGTTCCTCGGTCCGCCCCCCAGACAGAGTCCAGGGCGATGGACCGTCTTGAAAAGTGGTCTTTTGCTTCAGCTACCTTTACTATTGGGGTGCTGTATTACTTGGCCCACGTAATTCAACTGCAGCAGGACCTTGTGAAAGAGTATGCCAAGTCTTCCCCGGAGTCCATGTCTGCCGAGGATAAACAGACCTTCTCGGCTCGTATGGCCACTCAAGTCTGTCTCCAGTACATCCATGCGTCTACTCTCTCATGTCACCGAGGGAGCTGCTAGGGCTAGCGGGTCTGGTATTGCCTTAAGGCATCACGACTGGCTGCCATTTTTGCGATTTCGAACCCTTCAAGGCGTTCTTCACTAACGCACCCTTTGACGGTTCGACCCTGTTCGGGAAGACTGTCAGCAATACACTTATCCAGAGTGAGAAAGACGGGAAAGCGATGTCAGCTGTCTGGATCCGCTTCTCTAACCCTCAAAGGTCCTTTTCCAGGAACCAGCGAGGGCAAACTAATCTGGTTCCGGAAAACTCAGCAGTCCCGGAACGCTTAGGACTTCTTCTCCCCCAGAGGCGGAGGGAGACAAGGTGGACGCTGGCCCAGAGGCAGAGGGGGGGGCGAAGAACTTCGGGTCACAGGAACCTTTTTCATATCGACTAGTGCAGCAACCCTGAGGGGTTGCCAGACTGCTCCTCTCTGGAGGCAGTCGGAGGGCTTTTTTCAATGCACCTAGCCCAGTGGGAGTCCATCACGACAGATCGCTGGGTGCTTCGAATAATATCCAGAGGCTATTCTATTCTCTTCACAAACAAGCCCCCTTACACAAGGTGCCTCCCGTATGTCCCACCCGCTCAGAGGGAAGCTGCTCAGAGGGAATACAAAAGCTGCTAGAAAAAAGAGCCATCCAGCAGGTGCCCCCAGACCAGTCCGGATCAGGCATCTATTCCCGGTTCTTTTTGGTGCCAAATAAGACTGGGGACCTAAGGCCGATTCTCGACCTATCAACAATGAACCTGTTTGTTGCCAAGGAAAAGTTCCAGATGGTCACGCTTCAGTCCATCCTGCCCTTCTTGCAGGAGGAAGACTGGTTGTGCTCGATAGACCTCAAGGATGCATACTACCATATCTTGATGGACAGGTGATCCAAGAGGTTCCTCCGCTTTCGGCTAGGGGCCAGTCATCATCAATTCAGGGTCCTACCCTTCGGTCTCACCACAGCCCCCAGGGTGTTCACCAAGGTCATGGCAGCTGTAGCGGCCCACTTGAGACTTCAGGGCATTCAGGTCTTCCTGTACCTGGACGACTGGCTCCTCAACGCCCTCACCAGGCATCTACTCTTACTAGCCAGAGATTTCTTTCTCCGGATATCACCTTGGCTGGACATCACCATAAATCTCAGGAAGTCTTACCTTTAACCTATTCAAGTGTTAGACTTCACAAGGGTGAGAATAGATTGTCTTCAGGCCAGGGCATTTTTGACTCAAGACAGACTACACAGCCTGGCACTTCAAACGTTAGCGCTTCTGCAATCTCCTGCACCCTCAGCAGAATTAGTCCTGAGAGCATTAGGGTCCATGGCAGCAGCTATCAAGCCTGATCCCTTGTGCTCGTCTGCATATGAGAATTTTACATTGGACATTGCAAGTTCAGTGTTCGATGCTTCATCAACCTCTAGATTTTCCTATCCCTCTGAGCAGTGTGTGTCAGAAATTCTCATGTGGTGGCTCCGATCCCAGAATTTGCACGAGGGTCGTCCTTTTGTTGCACCTCAACCCCAAGCCACGGTGACCTCGGATGCCTCCCCGCCTAGGGTGGGGGGGGCACTGTTAGGGCAGGACTGTTCAAAACACGTGGACTCAAAGCGAGACCATTCTGCATATAAATGTTTTAGCATTGCAGGCCTTTCATGCTTATCTTCCTCTGGGAACTATTGCGATCCAGTCAGACAAAATGTCAGTGGTCTTGTATATCAGCAAACGGGGGAACCAAGTCTTATCCCCTTTGTCGAGAAGCCATGAGAGTTTGGGAATGGGAGATCTCCACCAACCGCTTTCTGATAGCAACACGCATTCCGGGTTGGTCCAACATCTTGGCAGACAAATTGAGCAAAACTATCATTTCTCCCTACGAGTGGTCTCTGAACCCTTGTGTAGCAGAACAGATCTTCCTCAAGTTGGGTCAGCCTTGCTCCGATCTCTTCGCATCGCCATCCAACGCAAAGTGCAGCGTGTTTTTCGCTGTAATCCCGCCAACAGGGGAAGCCCCCAGAGACTCTCTTGCTCATGCTTGGCCACCTGGTCTTCTTTATGCATATCCCCCACTCCCGCTCGTGACAACATTCTTACAGAAAGCTCGTCGGTTGGGGAGCAGAATGATCCTCACAGCCCCATTCTGGCCTCGTCAAGTCTGGTTCCCCTGCCTATGGTCTCATCTCATAGCTCCATCTTGGATCCCATTCTGGATCTGATTTGTCATCCCTGTGGAATGCTTTCTCCGAATCTGGACAGCCTGAAGTTCACAGCTCGGCTGCTCCAGTTTCACTAGTTGCTAGGACTCCCGGTATCTCTTCCCCTGTTAAATCCATCTTGGTTGCAGCGCATAAATCCTCTACCAGGAAAATTTACTGTAGCAAATGGGGACGTTTCTCCATTTGGGCTTCACAGAGAAATATGTATCCTTTTACCACTCCGATCCCAGCGGTAGTAGACTTTTTGTCTCGTATCTTCCAGCAAGGAGCCAGCTCTTCCACAATGAAGGTCCAGCTGGCGGCTATTTCTCATTTCCATGTAGGGGACAATTTAGGCGCTCTCGCTGCTGCCAGAATTTGTAAGATTTTTTAAAAGGCACTTTTCTTCTGAGACCTCCTGTTAAGAATATGTCCCCACCGTGGGCTCTGACTGTGGTTCTTCAGGCCTTAGTTGCACCTCCTTTCGAGCCCTCTGCATCAGTTGACTTAAAATTCTTGTCATGGAAGATGGCCTTTCTGGTAGCTATCACCTCAGCCAGGAGATTGTCTGAGCTTCAGGCTTTGTATGAAACACCCATATTTTGTGTTTTATAAGGACAGGGTCTCTCAGGGCTAATCTGTCTTTTCTCCCTAAAGTTGCTTCTGAGACAAACGTTAATCCATCTATTAATTTGCCTGTTTTTTTCCCTAATTTTCAGAACAAAGGGGAGTACAAACTTCATTTGCTGGATATTCACAGGCAGTTACGTTTTTATTTGCACAGGACGACAATCTTTCATAAATCTCATCAACTTTTTGTTTCCTTTGCTAAGCCTTTTTTAGGGAAACCAGTTTCAAAGGTGACTCTCGCTAGGTGGATTTCTTTTTGTATCCTACAAGCATATAGAGAGCTTGGTTTACCAGAACCAGTAGGTGTTCATGCTCATTCTACACATTCTATGGCAACTTCTGCTACATTCTGGTCTAGTTTCCCTGGGTGACATTTGGTCAGCGGCTACCTGGCTGTCTTTTCTCACCTTTATTACTCATTATAAATTGGATTTTGTGTCAAGGAAGGGCTTCCTTTGTCTCTGCAGTGCTCCGGAATATCCTTCCTTAAAGGCCTCCCAAGATTTCAGGCAGCTGGGCACTCTGCCCCACAGGTTGCTGATCAAATGAAGTTAACTACTTCAGATAAAGAAGTTATGTACTCAACATAACATTCTATCTGAGTAGGTAAACTTCATTTGTCAGCAACCGTCCCTCCCTCCTTCCCCCTTACCTTGGCGATTATTTTTGCTGAGCACGATGTTCGGGGTTCACAAGCTTGAGGTTTGTCCTTGGTTCAGGGGTCTCAGGTTTTAGTTGGTGTTAAGTATGGAGTGGCAAACTCGATCTGAGGATTGGAAGGAGGTTGCAGTGTAGTATGGGTAGGGGGGAGGAGCTTGGAGCTTGGATCTTTTTGCTTGGTATGCTGCCGGCTTGGATTTGTGTCCGATCCGAAACCCACAGGTTGTTGACAAATGAGTTTACCTACTCAGATGAAACGTTATGGTGAGTACATAACCTTTTTTATACGTCTTCCACCCTAGCCTTCAGAGCTGTTAACTATCAAACCTATGTGATAAAATATGCCTTGGACCTAGTATTACAAGCCTCTGCTCTCCTGTCATCCACCCCTGACTGCCCTAACAAAACTGAGATAGCATCAAAACTGTCCCTGGCTTCTCAGGTAGTCAGACATTCTATTAGATGCAGTTATGATGTAGCAGAGGCCGCAGCACGGTCCGCAGTTTTTGCATCAGTACTCCGCAGATACTTATGCCTTCAACCCCTACCAGAAGATTTCAAGTCAAAAATCCTAAACGCCCCACTAAACTACAATCTCCTGTTGTAGACAGTTTGCAGACCTCTTTAAAAACCTGCAGGAGAAAAGTCAATACATCTAGCACCTACTAGGGTCCCCCATTCCTTATTATTACAGAAATTACTCTGCTAAGACTACCTTTGCCAGGAGGACCCCGTCCTCTGCTACCCCTTTCTCTTCCAGACATAGAGGAACCAGGAGGCTGACCACATCCAGACCAGATGTTCATCGTGTTTCACTGTTGCAGTCATAACTGTAGGGTGCTCCTGCCGGCAGGCAGCCCGAGGTTGGCCAGAATCCCAAAGTCTGGGTCCGGCGTCGGCTGTACAAGCCAGTACCCTGACGTCAGTACGCTCTGGTACATAGCCCTTAGCCGACGCCATCTTCTCCAGTCTTTCTTGCCGTGCGGTGGAAAGCAGCTCGCAAGTCGTTGGTTGGCGATTTCCGAACAGCGTTTTTGGTTGTTGTCGGTCCGAAGTTCACACTTCTCTTCTCAAAGCTAAGTACCCCGTTGGGGAATCTTTTTCTTGTTGCTCCGATGTCAGAAAAAGTTAATAATTGTATTACGTGTGGGAAATAAATACCTCATAAAGATTTCCACTCTTACTGTCTACCTTGCTTAGGCCCTGACCATGACATTTCTAATCGGTTCTATGCCAGGTTTAATTCTCGTACTATCAAATGCAGGTACGACTGGGCTTTGAATTATTTTGGCAGACGGTTCAATTACAGAATGTCGTCGGACACTACCGGAATTCAAAAGAAGTGCAAAGACAAGGACAGGCCTCCGAGGTCCAAACAGGACTCGTTGCAGCTGGAGCCGGTGTCCGGTTCGGCTGTCGTCAGTGAGGCGCTTTTGCAGCCCCTGTCGTCCGCCACTTCTGAACCGATGGCCGATACGGACTCCCATGGGGAGCCATCAAGGCCTTCTATTTTATTTGCTGCAGGACCTTCGGACGTCGCTCCCTCGGATGGGTCCGGAACCGCTGTGCAGGTACCGGCTTCTGAGGGGGTATTCAGGCCTACTCACATCACTATTTCAAAGACAAAGACTCCTGTTAAGTCCAAAGCTCCTGCTCAAGCTACTTCTGAATCTACTCCCAGGACACAGAAGCAATTGTTAAGGATGGCTGAAGATTTGCTTACTATGATTAGGGGTTCTCACCCCCCCCCCCCCCTGAGAAAAGGCCTCGACAGGATGTTCCTATGGATTCCTCTGACCAGGCTTCTATATCTTCTGTCTCTTCCTCTGATCAGGAATATTCTTTTCCTCCTCATGAGGATTCGGATGCCGAGGACTCCTTGCCCTCTGCCTCTCCGCCTGAAGATTTTTCTTTTGGGGAAACCTTACATGAGATGAGGGAACATTTTCATTGGGAAGGTCAGGATTATTCTGCTTCCAAGAAGAGGCTTAGAGAATTCCTTCTTCCTCAACATAGGCCTTTGGCTATCCCTCCTGTTCTTGACATTGTGGATGATGCTTTTTCCGAGGCTAATTTGAATCCTGATTCCATGCCTCCTGCTCCCTCTAAGCCTGATAGGTTTTATAGGGTTCCCGAGTCTCATTTGTTCTTGTTTAAGAATCCTTCTGCAGATCCTGAAACTATTTCTCAGGGTTCCAAGGCTGCTAAAGTTGCTACTTCTAAGAATCCTATTCCCTCTGAGAAGGATTCTCGTGCCTTAGACAGGTGGGGCAAAAAGGTATATACTTCTGCTACCCTTTCTGTTAGGGCTTTAAATTGCCAGTTTCATATGTTTAAGTATCAGCAATTTCTTTTGTCTGTTTTAAAGCAAAAGCTTGCCTCCCTTCCTGCATGTGCAGAAGATCAGGAACTACAGGATGTATTGCATGCAACTGAACAACTGAACAAACATAGCTTGCATTGTGGTTTTGATGCTTTGGATGCTTCTTGCAGGGCCGCAGCCTCTGGTACTGTTATCAGGAGACATGCTTGGCTTCGTGAGCAAAGTTTACCTGAACAGGTTAAGGCTAAATTATTAGATGCTCCTGTTCAGCATGATGTTCTTTTTGGATCTAAGGCTGAGGAGGTTATTAAAAAGATGGAAGAAAAGGCAAAATCTATGCAAACTGTGAAAGATTTCTTGCAAGTTCAGCCTCCTAGATTTTCCAGGAATTGACCCTCCAAAAATTGGTCCTTTCCCACGTCTGACAGGCCTCAAAGGGGAAGATATAGACACTCCAGAGGTCGTGGCCAAGCTCTGGCCTCCTACAGATCTAGACAATGGACTGCTTCACCTAGAAGGGGAGAAGACAGATCCCAATCTCAAAGGAAGCAAACTCAATGACTCTCTCGGTTGGGCTACAGGACCTCTTTACCTGGATGCCCCTCTCGGAGGAAAACTTTCTCTTTTTTACAGAAATTGGACTCGTATTACCCAGGACAAATGGGTATTGGACGTGATTTTAAAAGGCTACAAATTCCACTTTCATACCTTGCCAAGGGCTTTCGGTTGGCCAGATCTGCCAAAACATCAATGGTCAGAGGCCTTAAATCAAGTGGATGCTCTTCTGGCCATGAGAGCCATAGAGCCTGTTCCACTCTGAGATGGGAACAGGTTTTTATTCAAGACTGTTTCTGGTTCCAAGAAAGCAAAGCTCATGGAGACCTATTCTGGACCTTTCTGTGTTAAACATCTTTTTGGAAATTCCAAAATTCAAGATGCTTACTCTGCAGCAGCTGATTCCAATGCTCTCTCAGGACGCCTGGATGGTGACATTGGACCTAAAGGAAGCTTATTTGCACATTCCCATCAGGCAGGAATGCAGGAAATTCCTCAGGTTCAAGGCAGGTTCGAGACACTTTCAATTCTCTGTACTGCCCTTTGGTTTATCTACTGCGCTCAGAGTCTTTACCAAGTGCCTGGCACCAGTAGTGGCTTATTGCAGACTCAGGGATTCAGATTTACCCCTATTTGGATGACTGCCTTATTCAGGCAGACAGCAAGGATCTTTTACTTCAACATCTGGATTTTGTTCAACGTCTTCTCCTCCTACTGGGATTTTCAGTGAACACAAAAAAGTCACATTTGATCCCTTCTCAACAAATGGTATTTCTGGTAGCCCTCTTAAATACAACCTTACAAAGGGCCTTCCTCACTACAGAAAAACAAATACAGCTGGCTTCAATTTTCAAGACTTTGGCAACTCTACCTCAGCTCACTGCAAGGAAATTCCTGCAGGCTCTGGGCTACATGGCTTCCTGCATTCTGTTGATTCCAAATGCAAGGCTTCATATGAGAAAGCTTCAATGGTATCTGAAAAGTGTATGGTCGCAGCATTACCACGATCTAGACACTCTTGATTCCTCTGATCCCCTGCCTCCAGAAGGAGTTCCTTTGGTGGTCCAGGGTGTGTGCGTTAAACTAAGGAAAGCTTTTCCGTCTTCCTCAACCTTCTCAAATCATAACCACGGACGCCTCGGATTATGCTTGGGGAGCACATTTTCTAGGCAGTTGCCAGCAGGGAACCTGGACAAAGGATCATCTTCACTGGCATATCAATCTGAAGGAAATGTTGGCAGTTCGAAATGCTCTTCTAGCCTTCAAGAACCTTTTGCATCCAGGACCTCTTTTGATTTACACAGACAACACCACAGTCATGTGGTACATAAACAAGCAGGGGGGTTCTCATTCGTACCTCCTTTGCAGACTAGCTATGGCTTTATGGGACACAGCTCTAAATCTGAATCTACATCTTCAGGCCCAATTCATACCAGAACAGAATCTCTTAGCAGACAGCCTGAGCAGGAACATTGTGGATCCTCACGAATGGATGCTAGACACCAACTTATTCAACAGGATTACTGCAGTTTGGGGATGCCCCCAGATCTGTTTGCATCCCATCTCAATCATCAGCTGCCTCTCTTTTGCACCAGGTCATTCCACAAAACAGCTTGGAAAGTGGATGCCCTGTCCTTCAGCTGGAGAAACCTTTCGGGATATGCCTTCCCTCCTCTTCCTCTCCTTCCTCGGGTATTACTAAAGATAAAACAGGACAAGCCCAAGTTCCTCATCTTGATTGCTCCAAATTGGCCTCGACAGTTTTGGTATCCAACTTTAAAGCACCTGTTCTTGGAGCCTCCTTGGATTCTCCCTCTGAACCCTTCTCTTCTGTCCCAGCATCAGGGTCAGTTGCTACATTCCAACCTCAAGACCCTTTGCCTGGCAGCTTGGCTCTTCAAAGGAATTTGATTTCTTCTAGTCTTCCCAAACAAGTTTTGGATGTTCTTTTGGAAGCTAGACGACCTAGCACTAGGAAATCCTATGCCTCTAAATGGAAGAGATTTTGCATTTGGATGCAGGACCGAGGCTTGGACCCTCTGGTACCTGATCTCTCTTCTATTTTGCTTTACCTTGCGGATCATTTGTCTAATGGACTTTCCTTTTCTTCCATTAAGATTCATGCATCTGCTATTTCTGCACATTTCAATACTGATCCCCTGTTTTTCTCATCCTTTGGTGAGACAATTCTTGAGGGGGGCTAAGAATTTAAGGCCTCCCAGGACCCCTCCTGTTCCTGCTTGGGATCTTAATTATGTTTTAGAAAAACTTACTTTGCCTCCTTTTGAGCCTGCTGCATCTTCAGATATTAAGTTTTTATCTTGGAAGACAGTTCTTTTGTTAGCTTTGACTTCTGCCAGAAGAGTCTCAGAGTTGCAAGCTCTCATGGCTGTGGAACCATACCTTATTTTCCACCAGGACAGAGTATCCTTGAGGACCAATCCTACTTTCATGCCTAAGGTGATTTCGAAAGTGGCTTTGAATCAAACAATTCACCTTCCTACCTTCTTTCCTAATCCTCAGAATAAAGGGGAAAGGATTTTACATTCCTTGGACGTGCACAGACAGTTACGATTTTATTTGGACAAGACTAAAGAGTTCAGAAAATCTAACCAATTGTTTGTTTCTTTTGCCTCCAGTTCTCTTGGAAAGGCTATTTCCAAACAAACTATTTCCAAATGGATTTCTTATGGAATAAGATTGTTACACTCATCATGGGAAACAATTTCCAGGTACTGTGAGAAGTCATTCTACTAGAGCAGCTGCTACTTCTACAGCTTTTCTCAGGGGAGTTCCTACCAAGGATATCTTGGAAGCTGCCACTTGGAGTTCTGTGCATACTTTTTCCAAGCACTACAATCTCCCTTTGTATTCTAAGACCAGGGCAGGCTTTGCCTCTGCTGTTTTGCAGGGTCTTCTTGCTGCCCCTTCTGTCTAAACCTCCCCCCTTTTTTCACTGCTTTGGGATTCCACCCTACAGTTATGACTGCAACAGTGAAACACGATGAACATAGTACAGTTGTGTACACCTACCATAAATGTAGATGTTCGAGTGTCTTCACTGTTGCAGTCAGTGTTTCCCTCCCTCCTATTCCCTTTTTTTCTCTTTTTTGTGGTGTATTTGTGTTTCCTAGTGGGATTCATCTATGATTTATTGGGGACTTCTGACATCTAGGGCAAGAAAGGCTGGAGAAGATGGCGTCGGCTGAGGGCTATGTACCAGAGCGTACTGACGTCAGGGTACTGGCTTGTACAGCCGACGCCGGACCCAGACTTTGGGATTCTGGCCGACCTCGGGCTGCCTGCCGGCAGGAGCACCCTACAGTTATGACTGCAACAGTGAAGACACTCGAACATCTACATTTATGGTAGGTGTACACAACTGCACTTTGCCTTACAACCTACTCGCAGCCTTTTCATGATAGAAGTGGACCAAACAATGCGCGACTGCCTTGCTCACCTCCCTTTGTCAGCACACCTCTCCCACTGCCTCCCCATTTGGCACTCCATCACATCGGACCACTGGGTGCTGGCAATAATACAAAATGGATATTTCCTTTCTTGGTAGGAAAAGCCCCTTCCAAGGGGGCATTCCTTTTCCAGAAAAAAATCAACTGCATCTCATTCCTCAGTGCAAGATCTTCTGAACTTAGGAACTATAGAACCTGTCCCTTGAGGACAGGAAGGAAAAGGCTTCTACTCAAGACTATATTTCTGGTCCCCAAAAAAGATAGGCCTTGGTGACCAATACTAGATCTGTCCTTTCTAAACCTATTCCTAAAAGTTCCATAATTCAGAATGCTATTCCTTCAAACTCTACTCCCACTATTGCCAGCCCAGGCCTTTATGGCCAAACTAGATCTAAAGGAAACATACCTCCATATCCCCATAAAACCTTCCCAAGGAAAATTCTTGCATTTCACTGGACCCTGCTCTCACTTTCAATTTACAGCCTTGCCCTTTGGTTTACCTACCCAGGGTATTTACAAAATGCGTAGCCCCAGCTATAACCTTTTGCAGACCCATAGGTGTCCAGATCTGTCCTTGCGTATACGATTTTCTTTGAGAAACACAGGGCACCCATTAAAACCATCTGAGGTTCTCCACTTCCCTGCTTCAATGCCCTAAATCCAAAAATCAGCCTTAACCCCCCCCCCCCCAAGCAGGACAAAATCTTTCTGGGCTGCAGGATCAGAACAGACCTGATGTGGGCTTTCCTCCCTTAGGACAAAGTTCTTTCCCCTCTACCCACTTCCAAAGCCTATTATAGGTTCAACAGATATCTCAACAGATATCTGCACGGCAATGCTTGCAAATCCTGGGGCTAATGGCAGCCACCATCCCTATGCTGCCTTTAGCCAGAATGCACATGTGAAAACTGCAGTGGTACTTGGTGTTGTGACCACACATTTTTCAACATCCTTGCGTGCCAAATTACACTCCTGCCCTGCCTCAAAGAACTACGATGGTGGATTTTGCAAATATTACTGAACCCGGGCCTTCCACTCCAACCACCCACCCCAACCCAGCACATGTATACAGATGCAGCAGACCTGGGGGGGGGGCTACTATGAAAGGTTTCATGGTACAGGAGACCTAGCACCCTACACTCCAAAAGAAAACGTATCAATGTGAGGGAAATGACTGCAGTTCTGGCCCTGAAAGCCTTTCTCCCTATCCTCCAACCAGGCCCCCTTCAAATCTTCACAGACAACACCTCAGTCATGTGGTATCTCAAACAGTGAGAGACCAAGGCCTACCTCCTCTGCCTGATAACCTTACAAATTTGGGACCTTGCCTCTAGAACAGCTTATCCCTGCAGGCAACATGCATCCCTTCCCAGGACAACAAACAAGCAGATATTCTCAGCAGAACATCCTCTACAACATGAGTGGATGCTGAACAGGGACGTTTTTCTAGACTGTGTCCACTGGTGAGGCACACCTCAGGTGGATTTGTTTGCCTCCCCCCAGAACAGACAATTGAAGAAATTCTGCACCAAGGGGCCACTCCACTTGCCTGGAGGGGTAGATGCCTTCAGCATTCCATGGAAGGGGTGGTTTCTCTATGCATTTCCATTCTTACTTCTCATTCAAAAAGTCCTCCTGAAAATCAGGAGGGACAAACCAGAAATCTTGCTGGTGACTCCCTATTGGCCAAGCAGTACTGATTCCCCCTACTTCCCTCATTAGCCAAGGGCAGTTGACACAAGTTACCCCACTAGGTGGACCTACTTATACAACAGAAGGCAACTCTAATTCACCTTCTCCAACAGATGTTAGGTCTAACACTCTGGGTGATGAACTTAATCCCTTTCAGACACCACTACTCAGAGGACATGCTTTTAGTCCCGAGGGAGGCCAGGAAGCCTGCTACAAGGAGATCCTACTTAATATGGGAAAGATTCTCCAACTGGCGTTTCCATAAGGACAGGGATCCCAGTCAGGCAGATCTCCCCTAATCCTTACTTAGTTTGTCAACTCACTAAGGCTGGTCTTTCGTACTCTTCAGTGAAAGTCCACCTGTCAGTAATTTCAGCCTGCCTACCATTAGAACCCACCTTTACTAGCCAGGCTAGATGTCAAATTATTCCTAAAAGGAGTCTTGCACATCAGACCACCAAGAAAACCCATCTCACCCCCCCACCCGGGACCTAAACTTCATCCTAGAAAAACCATTACTGCCCCCATTCGAATCAGCTAGTGCTGCAATGCTCCAGATGTCCACATGGAAGACGTGTCCACATGTCCACATGGTGTCGCTTACCTCAGCTAGAAGGGGGTCAAAGTTACATGCTCTAATTGCCAGGTCTCCCTACACTACCTTGCACAAGGATAGGGTAACCCTACATACTAACCCTTCCTTCATGCCTAAAGTGGTCAACGAACTGTCCCTAAACCAATCCATTCACCTGCCCACTTTCTTCCCCTCTACAGCCAGTGATAGTGAGAGGATACTCCATTCCCTGGATGTGCACAGACAACTAAGGTTTTATTTAGACAAAACAAAGTCCATCAGAAAATCAACCAACTCTTTGTATACTTCCACCCTAGGGCCCTGGACAAGGCAGTCTCCAAACGAACCATTTCCTGCTGGATTAGAAAAACTATTTGCTTCTGCTACTCCCACCATGGCAAGAACCTACCCCACGGAGTAAGCGCTCATTCTATCAGGGCCGTGGCAACCTCCAGAGCCTTCCTCAAAGGCCTAGACACACAGCCTCCATCCGGGAAGCAGCCATCTGGTCCACCATACACACTTTCACCAGACACTACAAATTGGACTACTTCTCCAGAGCACGGGCAGTGTTTGCTAGAGCAATGCTGCAGGGCTTTGTGGAATCAGCTACCTCTACCTCCACCCTTCCCTCTAAGCTGTGGTACTCTCCCAAACTAAATACTGCAGCATAGGAATAGAAGGACATAGAATAGTTGTGTAAAATCTTACCATAACCATTTATGTCCTTCTGTTCCATGTTGCAGTATTCATTCCCACCCACCTAGCCCTCTTTCTTTACTATTGACCTGTCACATTTAAGGTCCCTGGTTTATGGCCCTACGTGTGATGTCCCATGCACCTACAGCAGCCAGGCTTAAGCTTTTGTATAGGAGCCAACATTCAGGTTTGCTAAGGTGGGGAATCACCCACACTAACAATACTGCAACATGGAAGAGAAAGACCTCGATGGTTGTAAGATTTTGCACAACTATTCTTGGTGTGAGTAAAAAAGTAAATTATCCATGAGAAGAGTCTTGATGTATTTTGGCATGCAAGCTGCTGTTTTCTCCTCACAAGACCTTGAGAAGACAGCACCCTGTGCATATGTCTAAGGGGTGCAGGGAAGTTTGGAAGACTGGCTGGCCGTTACCTCGCCAGGGTGTAACCCATAAAGCTATCGCTACAGCAGGTATTTTAATCTAACATGTACTGTTGTGTTTAATTTCTATTCTACAGCAGAATTAAAATATTTTTTGCTTCCTGCCATTAGGAGACAAACATGAAGCTTGCAGTAGTGTCAGATAAGTGTACTTGCATTCCTTTACTTACGAGTTGGTGATGGCCCTGACAGAAATGTACTGCCCCTGTATAATTCATTAAATTCACATAATGAAAGTGGTTAAAGTTATGCCAGCCACACCATCAAATGTACAAGTTACATTTTGGGTGTGTGCTGAACAGTCATTCATGTTCATACACCTATCTACTGGTTCTGTTCAGTGCACTGTTGAAGGTTCAAAGCAAAGTACAATCTTGAATATTAAACTGTTAGCAGTGCCTGTAAAAGTTTAAATCTTTTCGTGCTGACTCTGATGGTCTGTTATGGGATTAATTTTGATTTCTGCATTTAAGGTTTGCAGTGTTTGCGGTGTTGCATTTTTTTATTCTTTTACTTTTATTTATTGCAGTTTGTTTTGGCTTAAATTTGTTTTGCTTTACATTTGTATTTTGTGTTTTGTCTTGGAGTTTTAAAAATAAATATATAGGTGTGAACCTAATCTAAATATATAGGGCAAGCTGTCTGATGCTCTCTATTCCTACTGCGAAGAGATGAAGGCTATGTCATCTGTGGGAGGAGATGAAAAGTAGCATTTAATGTCCTGACTGAAGTCACTGTTGCAGTATTCCTGATATATGGGTTGTCACTGCTGACATTCAGCCGAAGCAAAAGCTTTACCTTCCCAAAGTCGTACATATTTTTGCCTCGTGACCTCAGCTTGTAGGCGTATATAGATGGACATACAAATGTAGCTCCTCAGACTGTCTCACTGCCAGTTCGATTACAGGTCATGCTTCTATTGGACTGATAGCTGTTTCGTTATTAGTACCATTGCTTCACTCTTTTTTTTTTTTTTTTTTTTTTTCAGATGAATGCCCCATTGGGGAATCTTCCTTTGCCTTTTTTGCTTATGCTATATTTGTTAGATAGCTAGGAAGGGAGTACGTGTGAGTGCAGTTGCCAGATTCTGTACAAGGACTTGCACATATAATGTACCTTTTTTGTGTAGGTCTCTTAATACTATCACAGATCTTGCTCCCTTTGTCATTCATTCCCAAAACCCTTGGGTCGAGGCTTTCCTCTCTCAACACTTTTCTGAAAACAGTGTCTTAAACGTCGTAGCCCAGTCCATTTTGGCAGAATCCACAGCCCTGGACTTCCCTCTTCTACCTGAAAAGCTTGAGGTCCAGAACAGATACTCTGCCCATTTCAGACTCTGTACCCACTTTGGTTGCAGAACCCGTGGTACATCTGGTTACCTCTCATTTGCCTACTACCAAGACCTCATCAGAGGCCAGTATGGCTCCTGAGGCCTTGCAGACTGTGGAAACATCCAGTGGATTGCATCTCATTTCTGAGGCCCTCATGGTGTTCCTCAAATATTTAGGTGAAAGATTCCAGGTACATTAATATAGGTTTGGCATCGTTAACTTCTGGGTCTCATCTAGACGGACGTCACATCCAAAAAAATCTTGGCTTGTGACCAGTCTCCCAGGGATTGTTCAAAGCTGTTATGGCTTTGAAACCCCCCTCCTTTCAGTCTCCACAACCCTAGGCTACTGCTCAAAAAACCTATGTGGCATCATCTGAATAACAGGGTGATTCAGATCACATTCTAGACTGTTCTTAACTGCCCTGTCCTGGACAAATATCTTCAGATGAATGTGCCTCCCTGCCTCCTGATTCCCCCATTGAGGAAGCTTCTGTTGAGGTGACTATTGAGGGCATGCTAAAACATTTTCAGTGGCAATCCACTTGTATCTCAATTGTACAGAAGAGGTACTACATCCTCTTGGAAATGAGTACTCCTGCCCCTTCCCCAGTCCCTGCTGTTCTTGAGGCTTTCCAGGATGCTTTTTAGCCCCTCTTCAGTGCCACACTCTCAACCACCAGTTCCTTTTAGACCAGGCAGGTTCTACAAGGTGCTTGGTAACCTAAAATACTTGTACAAGAATCCTGTGCCAGAATCCTTTGCATTGTCTTGCTCAGTGTTAATGCCGTACCTACAGACAAAAGACAGCAGGGCTATGGGTAGATGAGGAAAGAAGGTATACACTGCTTCTGTCCTTACTTTTAGGGCAGTTAACTTCCAGACTCAAATGACTTAAGTATTTGATTTCAGTACTTCACTCCCTGAGCAAAGTTTTGTTGAACCCTCCAACTATAGTCAAAGCAACAATGCAGAATTTACTTTCCTAGGCCCCTCAGAGACAGACACAGCAGTAAGCGTCGTCATGATGCTGTGGATGATGTTCATCGTGCATACAGCTGCAGTCATTACAGATGGGTTATCCTGCCGTCAGGCGGGTCCTCGGTTGGCCGAATTCCAAAGTCTAGGTCTGGCGTCGGTTGTCGTCACTTCTTCCCTGACATCAGTGCAGCAGGGGTACAAAAGAGGCAGCTGACACCATTTTCTCCAGTCTTTCTTGCCGCGCGGTGTCCGAAGCAGAAGCAGTTCGCAAGTGTCGGTTGGCCAGCTCCTGAGATTTACAAAAGTATTTCAGCCAAAGTCTTCTTGAAAGCTAAGTACCCCATTGGGGAATCTTTTCTTGCCTCAGACCGATGTTAGACAAAGTTAATAATTGCATTTCATGTGGGAAGCAAATACCGCATAAGGATTTCCACTCTTTCTGTATACCTTGCTTAGGCCCAGACCACGACATCTCGGCCTGCCGTTTTTGTGCTAGATTCAACAAGCGCACTAAGCACCAGGCGGAGTTCGCCCTTCATTATTTTGGCAAAAAATTTAATTATATCATGTCGTCGGATACTCCGACTCCAGTTTTGAGCAAAAGACGCAAAGATAAGGACCGACATCCGAGGTCCGCACCGACTACTGAGACCACGCTTAGACCGACTACCGGTTCTCCGGTTCCCAGCAAGGCACCTACGCAGCCCCTGAGTACCGATGACACTACATTACCGGTGAATACAGTACCCGAGGTCGCAGGCTCCTCGGTCCCAATTCCTACTGCAGATACTGACGCCACTCTTGGGGAAACTCAGAATTTACAGGCCTGCCATTTCTCAAGGCATCTTCAGGCCTTCCTCCTTCTCTATTAAATCTTTCACTAAATCTAAGGCAGCCATGAAAACCAAAAAACAGGGTCCTCGGATCTCTCAAGGCCCCATGCCTAAAAAGCAGATGCTTAAAATGGCTGAGGATTTGATTACTCTTATCAGGGGTTCTCAACCCCCCTCTGACAAAAGACCCAGATTAGAGGAAGACTACCCTTCCTCAGATCAAGCTTCTATTACCTCAGAACACTCTGAGGACTAGGGTTATGCCTATGCCCCTTTCGAAGACTCTGATGCCGAGGAGTCTATTCCCTCGGTCTCCCCCCCTGAGGACTACTCTTTTGGGGGAACCCTGCATACATTGAGGGAACACTTTCTCTGGGAAGGCCAAGATTACTCAGAGTCCAAGAAAAGGCTCAGGGAATTTCTACTGCTCCCCCAGCATAGGCCCCTGGCTGTCCCTCCTGTTTTAGATATTTTGGATGATGTGTACACAGAAGCCAGCCTTAATCCAGATTCTTTACCCCCCCCCCCCTGCTCCTGTTAAACCAGACAGGTATTACCGGGTTCCTGATTCTCACCAGTTCCTATATAAAAGCCATACTGCTGACCCAGAAACTATTTCACCAGGGTCCCAAGGGAATTAAGGCCTCTACTGCTAAAAACCCATTACCTTCTGAGAGAGATTCCAGAGCATTAGAAAGGTGGGGGGAAAAGGTGTATACCTCGGCCACTTTAACCATGAGGGCATTAAACTGTCAATTCCTTATGTTAAAGTATCAACAGTTTTTGCTATCTCAGTTGAAAAGCAAAATGACACAACCAGATTTAAGAGTTGCAGGATTTGTTGCATGGTGCAGAGCAAGTGGGTAAACATACCTTGCAGTGTGGTTTTGATGCCTTAGAGGCCTCATGTAGAGCCGCTGTTACGGGGTCTGTTATACGTAGGCATGCTTGGCTCAGCGCACACCTTACCAGATCATGTCAAAGCTAAATTATTAGATGCACCTCTTCAAAAGGATGTATTGTTTGGTGTTAAAGCTGAGGAGGTACTAAAGAAAATGGAGGAAAAAGCGAAATCAATGCAAACAGTGAAAGATTTCCTGCAGGTACAACCTCCACATTTCAGCAGAAACTGGCCTTCAAAAAATTGGTCCTTTCCAGCCACGGACAGACCTCAAAGGGGCAGATATAGACACCCAGGGGGTAGAGGCCAACCTCCAGGATCTTAGAGAGCCAGACAGTGGTAAGCACCAACTCCAAGAGGTGGAGAAGATGGATCACAGTCATTTAGAAAACGGACACAATGACTGCCCCCTACACCTGCCAAGCAAAGCTTTAATGGCAGCACCTTTGGGCGGAAAACTGGCACTATTCTCAAAATTGGCATATTGTTACAAATGGATTCTGGACATTATAGACAGAGGCTACAGGTTCCACTTTCACACCTTTCCAAAAATGAGAGGCATGCCAAACCTGCCACAAAATCAAAGGGCAGAGGCACAAAAACAAATTTCCGCTCTCATGGACATGAAGGCGATTCAAGAGGTACCTGCAAAAGAGCAAGGTCAAGGGTTTTATTCCAGACTATTCCTGGTACCAAGGAAAGACATAGATTGGAGACCTATCTTAGACCTATCCATCCTAAACACATCTACAGGCGCCAAAATTCAAGATGCTCACATTACAGCAGCTTCTTCCCATGCTGGGCAAGGAGTCTTGGCTGGTAACATTGGACCTCAAGGAGGCATACCTGCATGTCCCTATCAGACAAGATTGCAGAAGATACCTCAGATTTCTTGCAGGTTCAACCCATTACCAATTCCCTGCATTGCCCTTTGGCTTATCTACTGCGCCCAGAGTGTTTATGAAATGCCTGGCATCAGTAATCTCCTTCTGCAGACTACAAGGAATACAAATCTACCCATATCTGGACGACTGCCTGATCCAAGCAGACAGCAAGGACATAATATTGCAGCACCTGGCGTTTGTAATAAAACTGTTAAACTTCCTGGGATACACAGTCAACAAAAAAGAAATCAAAACTAATACCCTCTCAATAAATAATTTTCCTGGGTGCCAGCTTGAATACAACCACCCAGATGGCCTACCTCACGACAGACAAACAAGGGCAACTGTCTCAATACTTAAGCAAAATGGCAACTTTCACCAGGCTAACTGCAAGGAAAGTCCTGCAGGCTCTGAGATTCTTGGCATCTTGCATCCTACTAATCCCATGTGCAAAGCTGCATATGAGGAAGCTTCAGTGGTACCTAAAAAACTTATGGTCTCAACACAGCCACAGCTTGGAAACAATTATACCACTCATTCCATGCCTTCAAAAGGAATTCTTGTGGTGGGCTCAAGCATGCCAAAGAAACACAGGTCTCCCTTTCTGTGTACCTCAAGCAACTCAAATTATCACAACAGATGCCTCAGACTACGCCTGGGGAGCGCACACAGCAGATCAGTGCATTAAGGGAAAATGGTCCCAAAAAGAGAAGCACCTACACATCAACCAAAAGGAAATGCTAGCCATGCAAAATGCTATTATGACCTTCAAAGACCTACTGCATCCAGGCCAGCTATTGATAAGGACAGACAACACCACAGTGATGTGGTACATAAACAAACAGGGGGGGAACTCATTCATACCCCCTGTGCAGGCAAGCCATGACCCTATGGAACACAGCACTGGAATTGCAAATTCAACTACAGGCACAATTCCTGCCAGGGAAGGAAAACACACTGGCAGACAACCTAAGCAGAAATATGACAGATCCACACGAATGGAAGTTGCATCCCCAAGTTTTCACAAAGATAACTCGGGCATGGGGACAGCCAGACATAGCTCTATTTGCTACCCACAAAAATTACCAGTTGAAAAAATTTTGTTCAAGGGCCTATCATCCACAGGCCTGGAAAGTGGACGCACTCTTTCAATTGGACAACATTGACAGTTTATGCCTTCCCACCTCTTCCTCTACTGCCCAAAGTTCTATTAAAAGCCAGAGCAGAGAGGCCGCAAATGATTCTCATTGCTCCAGACTGGCCAAGACAACACTGGCATCCGCTCCTGAAGAGCCTGACACATTCCCCACTATGGATCCTACCTCTAGTCCCTCTTCTGTTGTCCCAGCACAACTACAACACTCTTCACAGCCAGCTCAAAACCCTAAATCTAGCTGCATGGAGAATTCCTTGATTTCCCAACATACTCTGCTCTCCAAGGAGGTGCAGGATGTCATCTTGGAGGCCAGAAGACCACCTACTAGAAAAGCCTACTCTGCCAAATGGAAATGATTTTGTGCCTGGAATCAAGAAAAGGGGCAGAATCCCTGGGTAATATACCTCAAATTTTACAGTACCTAGCTGAGATGTTAAATAGTGGACTTTCCTTCTCCTCCATCAAGATCCACGCTTCAGCCATTTCTGCACAATACAACACATATCCTCCTTTATTCCTCACATCCTCTCTTTAAGGCAGTTCCTTAGAGGGGCAAAAATATAAAACCCCCAAGGAAACCACCAGTCCCTGCTTGGGACCTCAACTTCGTATTGGAAAAGCTGACCCTTCCTCCCTTTGAGCCAGCTTCTTCAACAGAACTACAGTACTTGTCATGGAAAACAGCCTTTCTTCTGGCTATCACCTCAGCACGCAGGGTTTCGGAGCTACAGGCCCTCATGGCTGTGCAACCATTCATCATTTTCCATTTAGACAGAGTTTCCTTATGAACCAACCCTACCTTTATGCCAAAGGTAGTATCCAGTGTAGCTTTGAATCAGACTATCCACTTGCCTACCTTTTATCCAAACCCACAAAACAAAGGGGAAAGACTACTACATTCCTTGGACATTCACAGACAACTTCGTTATTACTTAGGACAAAGCCATTCAAGAAATCCGAGCAACTCTGTGTCCTATGCTACAGGTGCTCAAGGAAAGGCTATTTCCAAACAGACAATTTCAAAATGGATAGCCCACTGCATACGCTTTTGTTACTCATTTCATGGAAAAACTTTGCCTGCTTGCATCAGATCCCACTCCACCAGGGCCACAGCTACCTCTGCAGCTTTCCTCAGGGGGGTCCCTACCAAGGACATTTTGGAAGCAGCCACTTGGAGTTCAGTGCACACTTTCTCCAAGCACCATCACCTTCCACTATACTCTAAATCTAGAGTGGGTTTTGCCACAACAGTCTTGCAGGGCATCCTCGCTCCTCCTAGTTCCACTTAGTACCTACCACCCTTACTTAGCTTTGGGACTCTTCCCATCTGTAATGACTGCAGCTGTATGCACGATGAACATAGTGCAGTTTTGTACCTACCATAAATGTAGATGTGCTCATACAGCTGCAGTCCAGGTTACCCCCCCCTCCGTCCCCTCTTAGGACAGGCCTTATGACAAACACCTTATCATACAACCTTTTTGGGGTATTCTCTTATGGTGTATTTGCTTGCAACTACTGTTTTTTTGATTATTCTATATTGAATGTTTGCATAACGTTATGTTTTGCCTTCCTTCTGGGGGCACCTGACATCTGGGCCAAGAAAAACTGAAGAAAATGGCGTCGGCTGCCTCTTTTGTACCCCTGCCATACTGACGTCAGGGAAGAAGCGACGACAACCGACGCCGGACCTAGACTTTGGAATTCGGCCGACCGAGGACCCGCCTGACGGCAGGATAACCCATCTGTAATGATTGCAGCTGTATGAGCACTCGAACATCTACATTTATGGTAGGTACAAAACTGTACTTTTTTAGGACTACAACTACTGGGTCTGTTTGCAGATATGCTTGGCTTCATAGCCAGCCCTTTGAGTATTTCAAATCAAAACTTATGGACTTCCCCCAAAGACAAAGACCTACTGTTTGGTCCTCAGCTTGCCTGTCTGTTCAAAACTCTCCAAGACCAAGGTAAGACTAAAAGACTGCAGGCAAGATTGTACCTTGTTTCCTAGATACCGTAAGAACTCCTCCTCTAAATCTACTTCTGTCCTCAGAAGGGACACTAGAACAACTCAAAACATGAAAGCCCCCTAGAAAAAGTACTCTGACAAACCTCAGAGAACCACCATCTGGGAGACCTCCCTTTCGAAATAATTAAAAAAAAAAAAAAAAAAAAAAAAAAGTGACTACTCCCTTCCCTCCTTTGCCCTCAACCCTGTAACTCCTCTTTCTGAATGACTGTCCACTCCCTGGCCTAGTGGGAAGCTACTACCACAGACATATAGGTCCTGTCCATCATAAAGGACTTATGTTATGTCCTGGAAAAAAAAAATTCTCTATCTGAAAGGCATGCCACATCCTCCACACAACCAACTGTCTCTACTCATCCCCATTATTCAAGACCTCCTGAATCAGGATACCATTGAACACGTCCTAACATACTTTATGGGAAAAGGATTCTTCTGCAGAATTTTTTGGTGCCAAGGAAAGGGGGACAAAGGCCCATATTAGACCTTTCTCTTTCTAAACACTTTCTTGAAATGGTCTCTTCCCACTCTTGCCTTTCATTCTTCTACAGGCCTTTCTAGTGTCCCTAGATCTGAAGGATGCATACTTGCACATATCGGTCCTTCTTGCAGGAAATTCCTTGGGTTTTTCTCTGGCTCCTTGCATTTTCAATTTGCTGTGCAAATTACTGATCTTTCCACAGCACCAAGGGTGTTTTACAAAGTGTTTATCTCCAGTGGTGGCATTCCACTTGCACCCAGGGAATTCAGATGCACTTCTATTCTCATGTTGCAGTAGTCTAACATGAGGGGATCCTCCGCCTGAAGCGACCCAAATGTCTGACCCATCTACAAAAGCTTACCCTGGCTGCTGTAGGGTGCGTGGGAAGATGCATGTCGGTACCATAAATCATGGGCCATAAATGTGATGCCTGCACGTACTGACCTCAGAATTTCTGTGATGCCAGTCAAACATCGGCTTGCTCATTCTGCTCCACACCAAGTGACTCCTGAAAGAGAAGTACCTCTTTGGGGAATCTGTTTACTAGCTTTGGTTGCCATTTTGTTTTTTCTGATTAGTGATTCCGTCCATGTCATCTAGGAAGAGAAAATTTAAGTGCAGACATCAAATTCCACACACAGATAGCCATGACCTCTCCCTTATCTGTTTTTAGTGCCTACCCACGACTACAAAGTGTGTTCCATCTGACAGTCGTTTGTTCCAAAATCACTGCACAGTTGTCGCCCTGAACTCATTTGTTGAAAATCAGCGCCTTAAACGACTTGCTTTAGAAATGGAATCAACACTGGGCATCTCTGGTGAACTGCCGAGAAAGAAGGCCAAAGTTACTAGGCCAGAAAAAGCAACTGTACCTCCAAGTTCGGACGTCCCGCTAGCTGCCAGTTTAAGGGCTGAGGTACATCAGATAGCACAGGTGACTTATGCAGGTACCGGTTCAGTCACCACCCTAGTTTCTCCAGCCTGCACATCTACAGAGGTACCTGCAAAGTCTGCTTCCATTGTCTGTGGGGAACCAGGTTCGCCTGATAGATTTATTGTTGCCTTCCATTCCAGAGGAATCCAGTCCAAGCCCTTTGCTGGCCTCAGATCCTAGGGCTTTGTCTGTTCAGTCTATAGCAAAGACCCCTCTCTGAAAAGAAAGCAGAAAACCAAACATCTGTTTGCTCCATCTGAAGGCTTGCCAGACTGGCAGACATTTTCTCAGTCTGTAATGTATTTATGGCCCTTAGGCCTGCTTCCTCCCAAGCTCCTGCTGCTCTACCAACTTTGAGCACCAGGCCTGCTTCATTGGGGCCTTTACCCCAACCTGATTCTCTGGAGGAGGACTCTGTTCTTCTGATGAGTCCCCCTCGTATGCCTCTCAACTGGCCTCCCCTTGGGATACTGTTCTCCAACAGAGGATTCTTTAGAAGGTGATTCCCCACCTGAAGATATAACCTTTGGGGAAAAGAGCTCAAAAGTGAGGGAATGTTCCAAATGGGATTCCACACAAATGACAAGTATAAAAAAAGGTGTTATGAACTTCTGCAGATGGGATCTCCCTCCCCCCTGGCCATTCCTCCAATGATCTCAGCCTACATGGATGCCTTTGCCTCAGCTTCAAAAGCACCAGAATCTCAACCTTCAGCTCCAAAGAGAGCAGACAAGTTCTATAAAGTTCCTAATGATTTTAAATACCTCATCAAGCCTCCTATGGCAGACCCAGCTGTGATTGCTGTCTTGGTGGACAAACAATACAGACAGCTTCCCTCTTCCTCCTTACTTCCATGAGGCAAAGACAGTAAAATTGATGGACAGAATGAGAAAGAAAATTTACACTTCATCCACCCTGGCTTTTAGAGCCATCAATTGGCAAATGCATAGTAAAGTCTGCTTTCGAGATTGTGTCAAAACCCATGGATCAGCCATCGTCGATACCAGATTCTCCAATTAAGACACAAGTTGCCTCCACACTCTCCTTAGATGTTGAAGTCATTAGACATTCAATTAAATGCAGCTGTGATGCCGTAGAAGCATCAGCCAGGTCTGTTGTTTCAGCCTCTGTGGTCCGTAGATGTTCTTGGCTCAGATTACTGCCATTACCAGATGATTTTCTAAACAAGAGTATGGATGCTCTTCTTGACAATAACTTTCTGCTTAGGAAACAGTCAGCAGAATTGTTTAAAAACCTGCAAGGAATGAGCAAGGAGCTGCAGGACCTTAAGCACATCTTTGACTCACCAGTGCCCAGGTTTCACAGAAAACTATCCTACCAAACCAAGGTTTGTCAGGAAGGTTTCTGCACCACCTACTCCCAAATCTAGGAAAAGTGCCAGGAAGTCACTCAACCAGACCAACCACTTCCCTGGCCTTTCATAAACGGACTTTTCCTGAAAGGTCAGCCTCTGCGTGACTGTAAGTTACCTGGTGGGAAATCAAATGACCAAACACATCTCTCCCCACAAGTTATATAAAATCACTAAACAGGGCACAATACATAGAGTTCCTCCAGGACAGGAAGGGTAAGGCTTTTATTATAGAATCTTCCTAGTCCCAAGAAAGAATGGCCCCTGGAGACCCATCCTAGCCCTGTCCCTTTTAAACCCTTCTCTGCATGTACTTGCCTTCTGCATGCTGTCACTCCAGACCCTCCTTCCACTCTTGACTCCCAGATCTTTCCTGGCCACTCTAGACCTGAAGGATGCATATCTTCACATTCCTGTCCGTCCATCCTATCAAATTCCTGTGTTTTTGCTGTGCAGTCCTTGCTCTGTCAGTTTACTGCCTTGCCCTTTGGCTTGTCTGCAGCACCAAGGGTATTTACAAAATGCCTAGCCCCTGTAGTGGCCTTTTGCAGGACGAAGGGCATTCAAATCTCCCCATACTTGGACAACCTTATTCAGGCAGATCAACAAAATACCCTGTTAAAACATCTTCAATTCACCATTTCCCTCCCCAAAGGGCTAGGTTTCACACTCAAACGACTCGTATCCTCCCTTACTCCTACCCAAGATTATATTTTGCTGGGCTACAAAATAAGGACAGATTTGATGAAGGCCTTTCTTCCCACAGACAAGGTCACATTATTGACCACTTGCTGCTCCTGACCAACTCCATCTTAGCAAGGGAGTTCCTTCACCCCCTGGTTTTCATGGCAGCCATGCTACCCCTAGCCATGCTACATATGAGGAATTTCAGTGGTACCTGAAGAATGTTTGGTCCCATCACGCTTGTCCATTAGAGTTTCAAGTCCCATTCCTTCCCTCTCTCAAAAAGAAATCCTGTGGTGGATCCAGCAAATTCATCTGAATCCAGGACTACCATTACAACCTTTCCCCACAGTTCAGATGTACACAGATGCATCAGATTTCGGGAGGTGGCAACTATGAATGGCCTGAAGGTTCAAGGGCAATGGGGGCATTTGCCTTCGGAAGAAACGCATCTGTATCAGGGAAGTGACTGCTCTTATCCTAGCTCTGAAAGCATTCCTTCCCCTTATCCATCCAGGACGTCTCAAATTTTTTTACAGACAGCACAGTCCTGTGGTACATCAACAAGCAAGGGAGGACAAAGTCCTAATTGCTCTGCAGGCTAGCCATCCAGGCTTAGGAAATGGCTACCCCCTCCAATGTTCAGGCGGATGCCTTCAGCAGGTTATCACAGAATCACAAATGGATGTTGCACAGAGATGTCTTCCTGGACATTGTCCACCGGTGGGATACACGACATATAGATCTGTTTGCGTCCCCTCTGAACAGACAGCTACAGTTATTGTGCACAAGAGCTCCATACCCACAAGTGTGGAGGGGTAGATGCCTTCACAGTCCCCTGGAAGGAGATGTTTCTTTATGCATTTCTCCCTTCCCTCTTGTACAAAAAGTCCTGCTGAAGATTCAGCAGGACAAACCAAAAATATTGTTGGTGATCCCCTTCTGGCAAAGGCAGAACTGGTTCCCCCTACATTTTTTCACTAGCCAAGGGTAATCGCCACAAGTTACCTCACAAGGTGGATCTCATCACATCCCTCATCCACCCACACTTACAAACTCTCAGACTAACCCTGTGGGTGATTAACTTTTGATCCCTTTTAGACACCTTTATTCAGAGGATGTGCTTTCTGTCCTGCAGGAGGCCAGGAAACCCACTATTAGGAGATCCTACTTATCCAAATGGAAAAGGTTCTCCATTTGGTGTTTACGCAGACAACTAGATACCTTTCGGGCAGATGTACATCTAGTTTTGTCTCGTCTTTGTGAACTACTTGTCTGAACTTTCATATTCCTTCGTGAAAGTCCATTTATCTGATATCTCTGCTTGTTTACCTCTCAACCCACCGTTATCCAGATTAGAAGTAAAGCTTTCTCTTAAGGGGGGTCCTACATATTGGACTACCAAGGAAACTCATCCCTCCTTCTCCTTGGGATCTGAATTTTGTTCTAGAAAAATTCAAGACTGCTCCCTTTGAATCCAGCAGGATCAGCCACCTTAAAGATGTGCACTTGGAAAACAGTGCTTCTTGAAGCCTTGACTTCAGCCAGAAAGGGTCGCTGTTGCAAGCAATTATGGTCAACCCACCCTACTTAATATTTCATAAGGATAGGTTCTCTCTTCGCACCAACTCCTCCTTCATGCCTAAAGTGGTCAATGAACTATTGCTTGATCAGTCTATCCGTTTACCCACTTTCTTTCATTCTCAAAATGAAAGTGAGTGTGTGCTTCATTCTCTGGATGTTCACAGACAACTTAGATTCTACCTAGACAAGACCAAGCACGTCAAAAAGCCAAACCGGGGGGAGGGTGGGGTGGGGTGGGGGGGTGGAGCCTGAATGGCTAACTGAAAAGCAGCATTTTTTGGAGCTCCATAGATTAGTACTAAATTCAGGAAATTAAATTATATTTTACTAACAAAACTACTACAGATATTTAGTTAATAGTCTAAAGCAACTAAATACAAATTTTGGTGGATTTCTAAAAGAAATTTCCTGTCAAATTACTTAGAAGTCTATACACAGCATCTGAAGAAATGAACAACCTAAAGAATTCTCATGCTGACTTGACACTAAAAAAGGAACTACAACTGGTGACTACCACAGTACAAGAATTATCAACAAAAATGGATGATTTTAAGATTAATCTACAGAATCTAGAAGAGAACTCACAGAAGCAAACGGAAGTCTTCAAAGAAATACTTCAGCAACACCAGTCAAAGTTAACATTGAAACTTCTATGACTGACATTGATCAAAGGCTCAAAGAGGAGGAAACACAGTTTCTTTTGACGCAAAATACTTGATTATCTAACAAACTAGATCTTGAAAATAGAGAGAGAAGGTCAAACATCAGGATTTTTTGGTTTACCTGAGAAAACAGAAGGAGGGGATACTACATCTTTCCTAAACTCTTTGATACCAGAGGTTCTAAATCTTAAAGAAGGTTTTTCCTTTGGAATAGAAAGGGCTTATCATGCTCTGGGGAATAGGACTTCAGCAACAACTTCATGAACATTCATCATACCACCAAGATCAGTTATAGTAAAATTCTTATCTTTTTATGGACAAAGAACTGGTGTTAAAACAGCTTGGAGGTAAAGTCCTGTAAAATATAACCAAAACACAATAAGGTTTTACAATGACTACTCCATTAAAGTGCTGGAACAGAGAAAAAAGGTATGGCCTCTAATGTTGCGTCTTAAGGCTTTTCCCGGTTAGGGGTTGCCACAGCGGAACTCCGGTCCGTTAATGATTAGCAGTAGATTTTTACGGGCGCGAGTTGCTAGCCATGACGCACAACCTTCAACGAAGGTACGCCCATTCAAGCAGGTCTCCACACAGAAGACGCTCTATATGGCCTCTAATAAGTCTAAAACAGAATAATATTAAAACTCAAATAGCCTTTCCTGTAAAAATTAAAATAATGCACCTAAGTTAGATGAGAACCTTCTACACTCTGGAAGAAGCCGTGCATTTCATTCAAAACAATATTATAACCATTTTTGAAGATATGGAATGGGCATCCCCATCCCTGAAGAGAACCACTGACAAAAATGGCTGGACTGATGTAAAAAAAAAAAAAAAAAAAAAAAAAAACAGAAAACTGAATCCAAAGTACCATCTTCTATGAAATCTGTCTCAACTGCAACCTAACTATTAAAAGCATCTAAATGGCATCACTATGTATTAATACCTTTAATCTCATGCATTTATTCACAACTTATATAAACAAGAAAAGGTATGTTTCCTATAACTATTTATACATGTCTTGTCATCCTATTAAGTTTTTCTTCTTTGTTTTAATAAATGTTAAAAATTTCTACTAGTTAATATAGCTATTTAATCTAGTTATATCAATGTTAAATTGTTTTATAACTGTTTTTCAGCCTACTAGTATAATGTCTATTTAATTTTCATTTTATTAAAATGCTTATTATTTTCAGTCCGAGTCTCATACAGTAGCACTTATAGGCTTTTTAGACTATATTAATGAAATGTTCCTCGTAGCTACGAAACGTTCCCATTTTTAAATGAAGAAATGCTATTGAGATCTGTCAGTTAAAATTAAAGTAACAAGAAGGTATTTCCTCATTGCTGATTTGAATGAGGATGTTAAGAAAGAGACTTGTTTCGAGTTGCAGTTATTACATGTAGTAAATTGTCTAATATAAATCTGGAGTTTACCTTGCTTATTTAGTAATGGTAGACTCTCTCTCTCTCTCTCTATATATATATATATATATATATATATATATTTATATATGTGTGTGTGTGTGTGTATATATATATATGTGTGTGTGTGTGTGTGTGTGTGTATATATATATATGTATATATATATACATGTGTGTGTATATATATATATATATATATATATATATATATATATGTATATATATATATATGTGTGTATATATATATATATATATATATATATATATATATAATGTATGTATGTATGCTTTATCTTATTGGCTTTGATTGTTCCAAACTGGTGTGGGGTTGTCAGTCTAGGTGCGTATGAAAGTTATTTTTTTTTTCTATTTTTGTTTTTACATTTTAAATATGCTACCTAAATTTCATTCTATGTTAAAACGTTAGATCGTTTAGTAACTAACATACTGTGATCGGGAACAGTATAGAATTATTTGAATTAAGCGAAAATGAATGTCCTGCCTTTGGACAATAAATTAGAGTAATGTATGGAAGAGGTGATCTAACGAACTGTAAATACACAGACTACACATTAATTTATATTTATTACAGTATTAAAACACCAACTTCCTTCCCTGGCATTAAATGACAATTATTGCATACTTATTTATTTTGACCTTTGTTATACTGCCCACAGCCTATTGCATAATATATACCTTGCAGTCATTGATAATTAGCTGGGGTCTTCGCAATGGCCTTAAACAATGTGTATGCTTCTGGAGAGTATTGCCGTAATCATCGCTGTTGGTATTATGATGGTGAAAAACATTTTTTTTGCTTCTTGCCTCAGATGCACTGACGAAGAAAGGTTGTACACCAGGGTTATGCCCTATTTGAAATCTTGTCCGGTCTGTCATTGTGTGCTTGCTGCAAGGACTGGGACTATTGTTGCAGCTAGAGGAAAAAAATTGTTACTGAAAGTAGGGTTTGGGTTTCTTAGATGGCTGCCTTACTGAAATAGTTGTTACTTGGAATGGCTTGACGATTGTTCCTAGTTTGGGAAGTTGGCTGACAGTGGAGTGATTTTCTGGGCAGGGTTTGTTGAAGTATCTGGCGATCTCTACTTGTCTGGGATAATTGATGGGATTTCTCTGTGGAATAGAGGCCGGGAACTGTTGTTATTCTGGTGATGTACTGCTTTGTCTTCTGAATTGGTAATGAATGGGGCGGTTTTTGTTGGTTGTAGTTGCAGATTATGTGGAACTGATGTACAGTTGTCTGGTCAGATTGGAGAAGCACTGTCGATTGAGTGAATTGGTGTTGTATGAGGTCAAATAGTGTGCAGAGAGTGGGGTTAAAGGTGCAAAGGACACAATGTGAGCTGACCCCTGGTGTCTTTGGGTCAGGGGTGGTGTGCTCCTTGCGAGGGAGAGTCGGTGTTTTGAGCAGTTTCTTTTTTTTTCTTTCTCTCTCCCGTTTTCATGACAGTTGTTTGAGCAGGAAATAAGTGCTCGAGAAGTTTTATAAAAGTCTGTTTAGACTGCAGTATGCACGAGCTAGGGAAAAAGTTTTCTCCTATCTTTACAATTGCAGAGTAGTTTAATATCATAACGAGTAGATAAGGTTTTGATTGGCTGTTGGTATACTCGTACACTACAGAAGCACGTTCATAACCCACTTTAGGAAACGAGCTAGATTTCCCTTATCTAGTTATACCCCGTACAAGAGAATATAAAATTAAATCTGACTGTTTGAACCATATTTTAACAAAATCATTGTTAAAGTAAACCAAGCAACTAAAATGGTAAGCACCTGATCAACACATTCATAGAAACTGCTATGCTTTACACCACATAGATAATTTAAACATATGCATTTTTTACTGCCTTTCTAAAGCATTACTATAACTATTAGCTGGAATCTAATAAGATTAGGCTTATATTTAGATTATAAGGTAATTATACAGTCTCTCTTAAATCTGATGAACAGTTTTTGAAAGCATATGTTTATATATAGTATGTGATATTCTTTTTTAATTTGTTATTGCTTGCAAGCCTTGTGATTAAGTATTAGTGTCTGTGTTTAAACAAGTGAATTCATATCCAATATGGAAAGTTATGTTGATACAATGAGCTGAATAAGTTAATTAGTATAATTCAACTGCATTTGTTTTCTGTTTAGATAGTAATGATATAGTAGTTAATTCATTAAACAATGCCTTCTACAACCAAATGTTTTTAAATCACCATAATAGTTGTTTATTAGACTTCTTGATTATTTACAGTATATATGGAGCTCAAAGGAATGGGAAAAGGAAGTTAGAGTGATAGTTCACCAGATGTTTCAATCTGTTGGACTAGAAATTTATTTCATTCCATGCTTGGTAGGGATTAATGAGTTAACTATAACTTTAGTATTTATTTTAGTTTTTAAATTCATTATTTTTACCGAGCCTGACATATACTTATTGAGTACCTTAGTGATAACATGCTTCACTGAGATGATTATGTACTAATCAATAATACTTTATTTTTTAAGGAGAGGATGATTTCAGGTAAAGTCGATGACACCTTTAAATATTTCCTTAAAATAATTTGATATGGACCTTTCTATATTATCGTTAAACATTAATGGTCTAAACAGTCCAAATAAAAGATCTAACTTACTAAGATATCTAAACTTAAATATATCGCAGTTTTACAGGAAACACATTTCAAGAGCAATGATAATTTCACATGGAACCCAAGTGAGTTCAAGACCTTAGCATGTTCCAATTGTTAAACAAAGAGGAGGGGGGTAATAATTCTATGGAAAAACAATTTATTAAATCCTGAAATAATGCATAAATATATAGACAATGAGGGCCTTATAGCTATAGTCATTCTGAAGTTTAGCAACAGGTTGTGGACACTAGTAAACCTATGTTGGTTTCCAGGTATTGGGATGGGGACAGTCAAAAAGCATTTAGATCAAATTACAAGCATATTTAAAGGTAATTTTAATAATAGGGGGGACTTTAATTGTATTACAGATATGTCTGAAACTACTAATAAAAAATCTCCACGTCTAACAGCTACTGCAAAATTACTAAAAAAAATGGACCGAATCTTTAAAATTAAAAGATACCTTTAATGTTATAGATAGTAATTCCTTGGTATTCTCCCATCAAGATTATAGATATGGTACCCAAACCAGAATTGATAAGATATATATTTCCCAGGATCTTCAAACAAAAATTGCTTCGTTTACAATAATTCCTTGCCCCCCTCTCAGATCATAATTCTCTAGTTCTAAAAGTGCAAATAAATTTTAAATCACTTGCTTTTCTTACTAGAATTCCTTCATATATTACAAAAATTAAAGAATTTAAGCAATGGTTAGTGAATGAACTCATTTTCTTTGTAGATGTAAACTACAACTCGGAAGCGAATGTAGTAATGGTATGGGATTCATTAAAAGCTTATATCTATGGGAAAACGATTGATTGGTATAAAAATAAAATCAAGGCATGGGAATCGGAACTTCAAGAACTACAAAGGAATCTCACATTATTTAAATCTAAAAAATCTAATTTATTAGAGAATAAGAAGACAATAGAAGACTTAAATAAAAGATATATTAAAATCTTAAATCACAAAACTAATTTAGCCATGGAGAGGTTAAAAATAAATTCTTATGCCTCTCCAAAACACTTGCATAACTCATCTGTTAAAGTTAAAATGCAGTCTAAAGCTAATACTATTGTCAATATACTACATGAAGAAAAAGGTAAGAAAGTTTCAGAAATAGGAGATATTCTAGATGCTTTCAAGTGTCATTTCAAAAATCATTTTAAAAATAATTTGCTAGAATATCCCCTTTTAGAAAGTGTTTTCAAATATTTAACCAATCCCCCTGAAAGTTTACAAAATGAATTACAAAAATCCATTATGCACAAAAGTCATAGATACGTAAAACTAATAAATCTCCTGGAATGGATGGTTTAATCACAGAAATTTACAAACTTTTCCCCAAAAATATAACGTCATTACTACATAAAACATTTATTGAAATTCAAACTCGTGCATTAATTCCTCCTTCGTGGAGATACTCCTTAATCATAGCCATTTTAAAAGAAAACGAGGATGATAGTCAATGCAGCTCATATAGGCCAATTTCATTATTAAATAATGATTATAAAATATTTGTCTATATTGGTTAAAAAAATAAAAAAATCATATGAATGAAATTATAAACTATGACCAAACTGGGTTTATTCAAAATAGACATCCACATGGTAACATTAAAAGAATATTGACATTAATTGATTATTTAAACACAGAAAATATAGAAACCTTAATAATTGGACTAGATATTGAGAAAGTTTTTGATTCCTTGAACTGGGATTATTTAATTAAAATATTAGAAGCTTATAAATTTCCCATTTCATTACATTTATTAAAAAGGTTTATGAAAATTTAACTTATGTTAAATTAGGACCCTTTACCGCAGAAGCTATACAAGTTACGAGAGGTACTAAACAAGGATGCCCTATGTCACCCATTTTATTTGCATTAGCTATAGAACTATTGGCAATATTAATACGAAACAATCCAAAGATAAAAGGAATAAATATATTTGGTCAATATAACTCCAAGATCATGCTCTTTGCTGACGACATACTTCTTACAGTGTTGAATTAAAAAAAAACAGTTGAATTAGATAATCTGATAAAGAAATTTCATAAGATCTCAGGACTCCGATTTAATAAACAAAAGTCTAAATACTTATTAAATAAAAAAAGATTTTCAAATAGATAATCATATCATAGGAGAACGGGTCTCAACAATAAAATACTTGGGCATAGACATGTGTGAAAATATTCAAGATATATTGAATATTAATTATAGAAGGATCATAGCTACAATAGTCTAGTGGGTAAATATAATAGTTTTTGAAGATAGATTACAGTTAATTAAAATTATTCTTCTCCCTTAAATTTTGTATGTTGTACAAGCCACTTTAATTCCTGAGAAAACTTACCTTAAGAAAATAAGTTTTGGTAAGATTTCTGTGGTTTCCTGAAAGAAACAAAATTGCATATACCCATCATATCAGACAATGGGACCAGGGAGGAATAAATTTCCCAGATATTGAATCTTATATAAGAGCAACTTTACTTAAAACTGTGGTTGAATGGATCAATCCAAATTATGTCTAACTGGAAATAGTTACATACAACTATAATAGTAAATGAAAATAATTTACTTAAAAATTCTACTTTTCTAGACAAGGACAATATATTGTGGTACTCACTGGTCTTAAATTATCAATACAATATAACTAAACTAACTAGGACAAATTTAATAAATCATTTATTTGACTATTTTAGGAAATTTATAAACATGAATATGGATTTAAAGCTTTGGTTTGCAACATTAATTCCCTTCATCATTACTAAAAACTTTCCAGATAGAATTCATAGAGATATATTCCTCTCTTGGGAACAGTAAAATCTAATCAGTTTGTTACACTGTCTAAAAAATTAGCAAGTATGGGATTTACAATATATGATGTCAACTTACAAAGTGAATTCTCATGAATGGTTAATGCTTCAGAATATATTGACGTACTCCAAGGATCTATGTAGGATAATAAATAATTCTTTTTCAAATGCACCAAATTTTATATCCAGACTGTTTGAAATTTTATGTAATAAGAAATTGGAAAATGGTACTTCATATTTATATAATCTAATAAAAAATTACAAAACACAACCTAAACCAGCATATTGGCAATATATTACTAAAGGATATACGATTCAGTTAACCTCAGAAAATAAATCGAATTTACTTAACTTCTTGTTCTCATTATTGGAGAATATTTACCTGGAAATTCCTTCATAGATCCTTTTTTAACCCCTGATAAAGTTTCAAAAATCACTCCTTCTAATGATGGGTTATGCTGGAGATGTCAACAGTATAATAAAGCCGATTGGTCTCACATTTTCTACGATTGTATAAAAATTAAACCCTTTTGGCAAAGTATTAATTTCTTGCAGGTGATTTATACAGATAATTTTGTCATGATCAAGGCTTTGTTATTACTGAATATAACTGATGATGCTTATTCTTCAAATAAGACTGACCTTCATTTACTTTGGACTATACTAGCTATACCTAGGAAATGCATAACAAAGAGATGGAATTCTACCACAGCTACTAGAAAAGAATATTTCATATGTCTATTGAAGAGGACAGCCTTAATGGAAATAAACAAAGAATTAAGACGGTTTCCTAGACCATTAACTAAAAACCCTTGGAAAAAAGTTCTAACTTTGATTGCTACTTTGCAAATGGATGTAACCTCCTCATGAAGCAAGTTATATTTAACTTTAAACTGTATCTGTGTAATTTGTTATCAAGCAAGTTATAAAATGTCAGGCTAAATGTAAATTTGTATATAGTTAATAATTGTCTAACTTGATTGTAAACTGTGATAAGTTTTCATTTATTGTTTATTGCAAATTTAAAATAAAAATCATCTGAGTAAAAAAAAAAAAAAGAAAGCCAAACCATCTGTTTGCATCTTTTCACCCCCGGGCTCTGTGAAAGGCTGTCTCCAAGCAAACAGTCTCTTCTTGGATATCCTTCTGCTACTCCTTTAATGGCAAACAGTTGCCTTATACTGTGAGAGCCCACTTCACCAGGGCTGTGGCTTGCTCACGGGTATTTTTCAAAGGACTAGATACAGCCTCCATTCTAGAGGCAGCCACTTCGACTTCAGTCAATACCTTTACTAAACATTACAAACTGGAGAACATCGCTAGGGCAAGTTTTACTAAAGCCATCCTGCATGGATTCATAGAGAGTTCCTCTAGCTCCTCCTCCCATATCACATGCTGAGCTTTGGTATTCTCCCTCGTGTTAGAATACTGCAACATGAGAATAAAAGGACCTTAGAATAGTTGTGAAATCTTACCATGACCATAGATGTCCTCCTTTTCCATTTTCCAGTATTCCTATCCCTCCCTACTACTCCCACTTAGGACCTCTTGTTTCAGTTTTTTCTTTCCTTTTGTTTTTCCCCCTTACTGGATGACATCCTTATCCACTATCCTCAGGCTCTTGTCTGACTGGGGCATTCAGTTCTGAGGTCAGTGCACGCAGACGTCAAATTTATGCCCCACGGTTTGGTACCCACGTGCGACGTCCCACACACCATAAGCAGCCAGGGTAAGCTTTTGTAGATGGGCCAGATGTTTGGGTCCCCTCAGGCAGAGGATCCCTTCATGTTAGAATACTGCAACATGGAAGAGAAGGATATGTATGGTTATGATAAGTATTTACACAACTGTTCTTTCCCCTATATGGATGACCTGCTGGTGTAAGCATCCTCTTCTCGAGTCATCCTTCAGCATCTACATTTCACTGTCCCAACTCCTTTCAGGTCTGGGTTTCACAATAAACTACAAAAAATTCCCCATGGCTCTTGTACAGGACCTGGTTTTCCTGGGTTGCAGATTGGCCATAGAGAAAATGCATGCCTTCCTCCCTCAGGTGAAAGTTCACAGTCCAGTCAGTCCAGCTGCTTCTTAGATCTCTCCTCTGCAATACACTGCACAGCAATGGAGATGTTAAGAACTTTGGGTTTCTTGGCAGCCACCATTCCTATTCTTTCCTTAGCCAGACTTCAAATGAGTAAAATCCAGTAGTATCTGAAGTCCATGTGGTCCCAACTCTCCCATCCCTTATACACCCTGATTCCCTTCCTCCCTTCTCTCAAAAAGGATCAACTTTGGTGGAAGGGAACAGATCAGTCTCAACCTTAACTTCCTTTCACCCCCACCTCTTTGAGATTCACAGAAATGCCTCAGTTGAGACTGTGGTATGGACAGGATCACACTGGGTACAAGGCAGATGACAACTGTAGTTCTGAAGGAACATATCAATCTGAAGGAAATTAAGTTTTTTCTGCAAGCACTGCAGACGTTCTCCCACCTATGAAACATGAACCACCCATGTACATAGCATCACAGTCATTGGGTACATTTTCAGGGAGGCACCAGGTCTTACCAGTTGTGCAGGTTAGCACAGAAGGCATGGTACATGGCTACCCAGATGGGCATCTCCCTCAGAGCCACATATATTCCCTCACAGGACAGTGCACTTGCAGACTGTCTAAGCCGCTGTTTGGAGTACCCCAACAAATGGACCTTGGAGGGAGGTTTTCAGGTAATCGCCTTTCAGTAGGACACGCCTCACATGCATCTCTTTGCACCACCATCAGTTCCTCCAGTTCTGCACCACAGAACTTTCCCCTCAGCCTGAGGGACAGATGCCTTCTTCCACAGGACAAGGAAGTTTCCTGTCTGCTTTTCTTCTACTACCTCTACTTCCAAAAATCCTTATGATTGTACAAAAGGAAGCACCCAAACTGGTCTCCCTTTGACTGAGGCAACATTGGTTTCCCCTGCTGTTTCATCTGACAAAAGAAAATACCTTTACAACTGGACCTGACCATTCAGAAATTTTATCACTCAGCTTGACTCTGTGAATGATAGAATTTTAATCCCTGAAAGACACCTGTCCTTTGAGGAGGCTGTTAGAGTACTGCTGGAGGCCAGGAGACCCACTATTAGAAAATTTTACACAGCTAAATGGAAGTTGTTTTTTTTACTACTGCTGCAAGCAGTCAGGACCTACTGTTATCACAAGTCCCTGCTACTGTACAGCATCTTTGTGAACTACTTCATTCAGACTTGGCTTACTTTTCTATGAAAGCTCACCTGTCTGCCATTAATGCCTGCCTGCCTGCCTACTTCTTAACCCACCCCTTATGGTTAGAACTGAAGTTAAGCTTTTCCTTAAGGGAATTCATAGGTTGGTACTAGGCTATCGGCCCTAGGGCCTATACAAGCCTAGCCATAATTCTGTGGCTATTTCTTCCCACAGTATTTACTTCCCTGGACCCCTATCTAGCAGGGCGACTGACGTGATCCCCGGGGTGAATTTCCTATCTTCCATCCAATCAAGATTCCTTTTGAAGAGGGCCAAAGAGGTGCTCTGCTTGACATATATAGGCAGTCTATTCCAGAATGTGGGGAGTCTGTGGGTCAGGAACCTATCCCTTCAGCATGTTTTGTTCATTGTGATGGCAAGGTTTAGATCTCTGGAGTGTGTCTGTCTGAGGGATTGGGATTTCTTTAAGTGTAGCATGTCCAACAGCTTTGGGTTTGCAATGGCCTTATGTTAAACAGAGATCGCCTCTGTGTAGATGATATGCAACGGAGTGTAGGTGGAGTTTTTTTTAGACTGCCAGCATAGGGCATCTGCTTTAGGCCTGTGATGCTTTTAGTGAGGTATTTCTGCGGCTTTTCCAGTTGTTGCAGATGTCTTGAGAGGTACATACCAAACGGGGCATTGTGTTCTATAATGGGTCTAATGAGGGATGAGTACAGTGGGACAATGACCTCCTTTTTTTCTGGATGAAACACCCTTGGTGATGAGGTGTGCTACATAGAAGGATTTCCTGACTGTTGTGGCAATGTGGTTATCGAAGGCGAGACCACTGTCCACCTGTGTCCCTAAGTCTCATCACACTTACAGTGTTTAGTGTACTGTCACCTATGGGGTAATTCACGGGTACATGTTTTTTCCCCAAAGAGAAATAACTGTACGTTTCTTGGCATTGAGCTTGAGCCCATGGCTCTGGCACCAAGCATCTGTTTCTGTAAGGTTCTTTTGTAGAATATCCATCTCATTTGGGGATTCAATAATGGCTCCCAGTTTGCAGTCCTCTGCGAATTTTGTTAGCCAGAGTCCCTTAGTGTTGGCCTGTACTTCAGAGAAGTAGATGCCAAACAAGTGCGGTCCGAGGACTGAACTCTGTGGTACTCTACTTATCACTTGTCTGGAGCTGGATTTGGAGTTGGCTTCTTTTACAGTGTGGGTTCTGTCAGTAAGCCAGTTGGCAACCCATCGAGTGACATAGGGATCCAGAGTGGGGGATGGTGTCAAAGTTCTTGGCGAGGTCCAGATAGGCTGTGTGGGCCACCTTACCCTTGTCCATGGCTCTGGAGTATGATTCGAAGAAGTCAATCAGGTTCAGGAGACTAGATTGGCCCTTCATGAACCTAAACTGCATGGGGTCCAGTGTTTGAAGGTTGCCAGTGTCGTTGTTTATAAGTTCCATGATGATACGTTCCATGGCCTTGCAGATCAGGCTTGTCAGACTGATAGGACGGTAGTTCCTGTGATCCAAGGTGGATCCCCCCTTGAGTGGGATAACTGTAGCTGTGCACCATTCAGTGGGCACGAAGCCTGAGGTGAGGTTATACACTTGGGTGAGGTGTCATTTCCTTTTGTAGTTCATGTAGTACACAGCCTGGGATGTCGTCTGGTCCCATGGATGCTATATTCTTAGCTTTGGAGAGTGTTTTTTTACCTGTGTGTCCGTTCTTAATATCTTAACTCATCAAGGAAGCACATCTCTCCCCTTTGGATCTCAGTTTTATGCTGGAAGAGCTTACATTGCCTCCCTTTGAACTAGCATTTTCTGCCTCTCTAAAATTATACACTGGGAAATTATTCTACCCTTGGCTCTCACCTCTGCTAGGAGAATTTGAGTTGTAAGCTCTCATGGCCAGTCCACTTGTTTCCACAAGGACAGGATGAATCTTAGGGCTAATCCATCCTTCAGGTCTAAGGTAGTGAATGAGGTGTCCCTCAGGCTGTTCATCCACCCGCCTTCTTTCCCAAGCCCCACAACTGTGTGTGTGTGTGTGGGGGGGGGGCAAATCTTACATTCTTATCGCATTCACAGGCAACTGAGATTTTATCTAGACAAAATGAATTCCTTTGGGAAGACTGATCAGCTATTTGGCTGGCCCAACTTAGGGCTCATAATTGATACAATCTCCAAACAAACTATTGCAACTTGGATCTGTAAGGCCATCTCTTTCTGTTGTTCACAACATGGTAAGTCCTTGCCTTCCTGTCCAAAAGTGCATTCCACTAGGACAGTGGCTTCCTCAAGGGGTTTTCACAAGGGGGGTGGACATGACGTCTGTCTTGGAAACTGCTTTTTGGTCCTCTGTACACACCTTCACCAAACAATACACAATTGATGCATTCTCCAGGTCCAGGGATGCCTTTGCAAGGCCTGTTCTGTCTGCTCTGCTAAGACAGCTCATCTACCCAGTAGCCAACCACCTTTCTCTCGACCTCCTACAGCTCTGAGTGTCACCCATATGTCAGGAATACTGCAGCCGTGATTTCAGTAAGGACCTAGTACAGTTGTTTAAAAACTTAAAATAATGGTAGATGTTCTACTGATCACTGTTGCAGTATTCCCCCCCCCCCGTCGTCTTTGGTTTACTTCACCCTTCTCTCCTCTGCTCTGCTACATGGCAACTGGGGAGTTTGCTTACCTGTTTGAGTTGCACTCCTCCCTTGGTTATGTTTCATCAGATACCTAGTGCAAAACTAATGAGGCCACTCCATCAGGTTAGAATTTTCGATGTCTAGCACACAGCCAGGCCCACTGCTTTAGACAGAGGCACAAAAGATGTTGGTGTGTCCGTATTCTTAAAACATTTCTCCTCCAGGTTTGGTAAACAAGATAATGACTTTTAACTTCTCAGTGTCCGTCTTGGTAACAAATCCTTGTATCATAGCTAGCTATAGGTACCCCCCACCGTCCCCACTGGCCAACACCTCCTACCCAACTAATATAGTGGGTCTTTATGTATTAAGCCAACTACCATCCTCCTAGGAGGCTTTAACTACTCAGCCATTAACTGGGAGACTTCTACATCCTCAAACATGTATGCTAGGAAATTTCTGGACTTCAGTAATACAAACTCTGTGGACCAGTTAGTCCTCACCCAAACCATGGATGACAAAAATCCTGGATTTGGTCCTTACAAATATGACTTGCCTTTGCTCCCAACTGGAACTTCCTCCCTGGTCAAATCAGACCATACATAAGTTACATTCCCCAAAGACTGAAACCTAAAGCAACTTGCAGTGTCTCTGTATGCAGAGATTATGAAAACTAATCTGAAAAATCTTTCTCAACAGCCCCTTCCATTTTGATGACCCGACCTCCCCACCCAGCTTATACAAAATCCTATACTTGCAAGTTCTAAGTACATGTAAATAGCTGCATCAACACATCTGTCTCCCACAGAAATAAATAAAATTATCGATTCAAATGTAAAACTGTATGGTGGAACCTTAACATAGATAGGTTTTATAATAAAAGTAAGTAACTCTCTGTGCGTACACAAATTTATCTCTCAAGGTGTCAAAAGACTATCTTGCTCATGGAACTCTAGACTCTGAATAAATGTAACCAAATCTAGATGCGAGGTAAAAATAGCCAAGAAGGATAACCACAGATTGTAAGTATGCTGTAAACGTCCGAAACCATGTCCAGCAGTGTGTATAGATAATGGCAAATGATTCTTTTCATTCCATCCAGTCTGATTGGGTCTTCAGGATGCTTGTTAGATCAATGGTAAAACTAATGGTCCAACTTATTTTCCATCATGTAGGTGTCAGATTTATGGACATATCCCTTCTTTGCTGCCTCTTGAAAAAAAAAAAAACTCAATAGCTTCTTGCTCTGTAAATTAGTTTACTTTTATTGTTATAAATGCACACTTTTTATTGTCTTTGCAGCGGGCTGTGGAGAAACAAAGTTAAGGAGAAAAGTTTTCAAAAAGTGTTCACTGCAGCCATAAAATTCCCCTTCAGGATGCACATGAGTTATCTTCCTAGGGGTGTTCCAGTTTTTCTACCTGCAATGCCTTTGGTGAACTCTCCTTAGCAGACAGACTAAATGGTTGTCATCAAGGGCTTGCAGTCTTCTGGGTCCAGGGACAGACAAGCCCCAAAAAGAGAGACAAAGAAATGAAAAGACAAGCCAAAGACTGGAGAAAAGTACAAGGCTTCTAACTCTAGAGAATATTCTTTCTTCTGTGGTTTCTGCAGTTCTGAGAATGGAGCAGACTTCAGCTAAGTCTCCTACATTGGTTCCAATCTTTCAGAGGAGATAATCCCAAACAGGTGTCCTAAATGTTTTGCTAGTGGCACTTGAGATAGAGGTTTCACTGTTCCCTTCTTGGCCACCTTTACAATCTTCCCTTTCGTCCTCTAGGAGTGATTTGGAACTGACTTGGAATCACATAAATGAGGGCTTTCCTCAAGGTCCAGATCAAAATAACTATTCTGTGTCGAGGGTGATGCAGGTTGGTCCTCCTTCCATGTTCGTTACTTCTATGATCTGAGTTTTGGATCTGTTATGTTTTTTTAGAACCTGCATCCCTGGGATCATCTGGTCTTTCAGCAATTGGTCAAAGGACTTCCAGTCCAATTCATGGGATGAGTGAATATCGAGACTGATGTCACATCGACATTGTAGCATCATTTTCAGAGCCATCCCACTTGGCTCCCATATGCTGTTGAAAGTCTGCCTTTTAGGTTGTGGCATCAATCCCCTCCTTGAGGGTCTTGTAGATTTCTTGGATTCCATTGTAAATGCCTACTATTTCCTCAGCATGAGTAGCTGTGGTACCCTTGAGGGAGGGATTCCTTGGATCTGGCAGATTTAGGTTTGGTCTTTAAGGTTATAGGGAAGATTGTAGCTTCTTTAAGAACTGGTGTATGGGTTTCTTTGGTGTAGGCTGCATCCCAGGACACACTTTCATCTTTGCCTTTGCCTCTTCATCCCTTCATGCTCCCCAGGGTCAGAGCTGGGAAATGGTCAAAAGAAGTCTGCTTAGTTGCAGGGCTAGACCTTTTGAGGATTCAGATTCAGACCTGCAATATGCTAAAAAAATGAGGATGTGCATTGAGACACATTTACTCCCCCTAAGGAGTCTGGCATTTTGGATATAACCTCTGATAATAGGTTGCGACCCCAAGCCCCTTCAGTAGATGCTAGTGTCATTGACATTCTTGAATTGATGTGATGGAGGGTATCTTGGCCTATAGACCTTCCCTCTCAGGAGAGGAAATTGGTTTGTGGCCTATTGCTCAGCCCCCTCTACTTCTTGGATAGTACCTAAGCCTTATTGACTCGGCCACCCAAAAGCATGGCAGGAGCCCAGTGCCTCAAAGTATCCCTAGAAAGCCAGACAGAATGTGGACCTCCCAGGGACAGATGACTCTAAACCAAGGGTCCCTTGGTATATTCTGTTATGGCAGCAGCTAAAAAGAGTTGACAAAGAAAACTGCACCTGTCTGCCCGTGCAACAAGGAGTCTAGGGCAATGAACACCCAATGCTTCAAGCACACTTGCTGTCAGGACCTTGAACTCTGTACTACCCATATGAGCAGTTTTAATAGTGGCTTAGCTAAGTCAAACTAGCTTGTTTGAAAAGACCACCCACCTCTGATGCTGCAAAGCAGCTAGATCACCCTGGCCACCATATTCAATATTGCTAACTTTATGCTGCTTATGCATAATGCAGCCAAAGGAACTGCTGTAGCAGCAAGAGTAGGCATCACTGAGACATGTCTGGCTTCTACTTTTAAAGTGTCCTTTATGAATGCCTTGTATGATTGCTCTTTGGTCCATATGTTAGAGGGAATGCAGAAGTGTGAGCAGGACAGGAGGAACACTGTCTGCCCTAGTAGTTAAATTTGAGACCCCAGAATGATCTTGCAACAGGAACCAAAAGGAGTCTAAATCTTTTATAGTTAAAAAAATCCCTGTCTCAACCCCGTACATGTACTTCTGATGAGGGTGGGTGACCATAGTAGAAGCAGCCCCTTCAGTGAATGCGGACTGAGGTTGGGGGGGATGTACGGTCTCTCCTTTGACAGACAGCCTAACAGTCCTGAAGGACTGCCCAGCTGTGTTCCCCTGTGGTAGCATTCTGGTATTGTATCAGTCTACTATTTTGCATGGATGGCCATCACTCAGGATTCTTTTGTAAAAGGGAAAATTTTCAGCGGCTGGCAATTCCCTTTCCTCATACTTCTCCCACTGTACCCAGATTTGCCACTTTATCAGCAAAAAAGCAGCCAGAAGAGATTCTCTTTTCTAGAGAAAAAAGCCATCCAAGAGGTCACACTGGATCAGACAGAGTCAAAATTTTTTCAAGATTCTTTTTGGTTCCAAAGAAACGAGGACCTTGGGCCAATCCTATACCTAAGTGAACGCTATCAGTTTTTGACAAAGACCCCTTTCAGAATGGTCACTGCAATTCTGTCTCATCTGTAAGCAAATGACTGAGTGTGCTTGATCATTAGGATGCTTATCCTATCACAATAGCCAAAGCTTCCAAAATATACATATGTGCATGTGAGCCTGTCACTTTCAGTTCAGAGCCCTGCCTTTCGGCTTCACCACAGCCCCAGGGTGTTCATAAAATGCATGGCGATGGTAGCAGTTCATAGAAGGGCTATGAAGGATTTGCAAGATGTTCTTCGTGTTTCACTGTTGCAGTCATCACATTTGGGTTATCTGCCTACAGGTAGCCCTCAGTCAGTCTGAATACCAGAGTCTTGGGATTTCTGCATCGGATGGTGTCGCTTCTTCCATGACATCAGGTCGTCAGGAGTATAAAACAGGCAGCCGATGCCATTACACCAGTCTGTCTTGCCAAGGAGGACCTCTAAGTAGAAGCAGTCCACAAGTGCCAGTCGACCACTACCTGAAATTTTCGTTTTTCGTGTTTCAAACCTGAAGTCTTCTAAAGCTAAGTACCCTGTTGGGGATTCTTTTTTCTTGCTCTAACCGATGTCAGAAAAAGTTAACAATTGTCTTGCCTGTTGAAAGCAAATACTTCACAGATTTTCATTCTTACTGCTTCACCTGTTTAGGCCCAGACCACAACGTCCTTTGCTGTCGGTTTTGTGGCTTAACGCCCAAACCATTTATTGTCAGGCAATTTTTGTCGCTAAATTATTTCTCTCTTGTTCTCCGTATTCCGAAAGGGCTTTGATAAGCTGTTTGACTACCGATCTTCCAAAAAAGCGTAAAGATAGACAGACTACATAGGTCCAAAACTGACACTTCTGTTAAGCTAGTTGCCAGTCTGCTGGTACTTAGTGAGGCGCCTTTGTAGCCCCCAATGCCCCCGTCTACATATTCACAGGCCTCTGCTGAGACTATGGAACCTGCGGATGTCTCTACCTTGGATGGGTCCGGAGTCGCTGTGCAGGCACTGGCTTCTGAGGGTGTATTCCGACCTACTGATATTCGCATCAAACTGACAACTTCATTTTCAGCTAAAACTACCGAGATGTTCATCATGTTACACTGCTGCAGTAATTACACTTGGGTTATCTGCCGTCAGGCGGTCCCACAGTCTGCCCGAGTTCCAAAGTCTTGGTCCGGCAACGGTTGCGGTTGCTTCTTCCCTGACGTCAGTGCGACAGGGATATAAAAGAGGCAGCAGACGCCATTTTCTTCAGTCTTTCTTGCCACGCGGTGCCCGAAGCAGAAGCAATTCACAAGTGCCTGTCGATTTTCATTTCAAATTTCAGACCGAAGTCGTCAATAAAGCTAAGTACCCCGTTGGGGAAACTTTTCTTGCCTCAGTCCGATGTCAGAAAAAGTTAGTAATTGTATTTCTTGTGGGAAGCAAATACCTGATAAGGATTTTCATTCTTATTGTATTCCATGCCTAGGCCCAGACCACGAAGTCACTGCTTGTCGGTTTTGTGCTAGGTTTAACAAGTGCACTATTAAACGTCTGTTTGACTTTGCCCAACATTATTTTGGTAGAAAATTCAATTACACCAGGCCGTCGGAGCAATCAATGACCGGGATTCATAAGAAGTGCAAAGATAAGGACAGGCAGCTGCGACCCAAACCAGACACCGAGGCCTCAGCTAGGCCAGTCGCCGGTTTTCCGGTTTTCAGCGAGGTGCCTACGCAGCCCTTGACGACCGCGGATTTAGAACTACAGGCTGCCTCCGACTACCAAGCGGAGATTAATGACCTCCGGATCCTTTACCTTTAGGCCCTACCAACACCACTCCTGAAGGGGAATTCGGTGTAGTTGAAAGGCCTTCTGCTGCAGAAGATGTCTTCAGACCGACTACACTCACTATTAAATCTTATGCAAAGTTGAAAACTCCCTTAAATAAGGAAGCCAGTACGGGCCCCCATGCCTAAGAAACAGATGCTTAAAATGGCCGAAGATTTAATTACCCTGATCAGAGGTTCCCATCCCCCTCCTGATAAAAGGCCTAGACAGGAGGAAGACTATGCTTCATCTGATCAGGTTTCCATTTCCTCATATTCCTCTGAAGAACAGGAATACTCCTTTCCATCATATGAGGATTTCAATGCTGAAGAATCAATCCCTTCAGCATCTCCCCAGAGGACTACTCCTCTGGGGAAACCTTGCATACCATGAGGGAACATTTCCACTGGGAAGGCCAGGATTATTCTGAATCCAAGAAAAGGCTCAGCATTCCTTTTACTGCGTCAGCACAGACCCCTTGCTATTCCACCAGTATTAAACATTGTGGATGATGTATATTCAGAATCTAGTCTGAATCCAGATTCTTTACCTCCAGCCCCGGCCAAACCAGACAGATACTGCAGAGTCCCTGACTCTCACAAATTCCTATACAGGAGCCCTGTTGCTGACCCAGAAACCATTTCCCAGGGTCCCAAAGGGGATAAGGCCTCTACTGCTAAAAATCCTGTACCCTCTGAAAGGGATTCTAGAGCGCTAGACAGATGGGGAAGGAAAGTGTACACCTCAGCTACTCTAGCCATGAGGGCCTTAAATTGCCAGTTTCACATGCTGAAATATCAGCAATATTTGATGTCTCAATTAAAGCAAAAAATGCTAACACATTCAGAGCAGCCTGACTACAAGGAAATGCAGGATTTATTGCATGCAGCAGAACAAGTGAGAAAACATACTTTGTAATGTGGATTTGATTCTTTGGAAGCTTCTTGTAGAGCAGCAGTAACAAGGTCTGTCATTTGTAGACATGCTTGGTTAAAGGAACAAAGTTTACCTGATCATGTTAAAGCAAAGTTATTGGATGCAGCTTTACAGCAGGATGTATTATTTGGTGTCAAAGCAGAAGAGGTTTTAAAGAAAATGGAGGATAAGGCAAAATCTATGCAGACTGTCAAGGATTTTTTACAGGTTCAGCCCCCTTGTTTTAGCAGAAATTGGCCAACCAAAAATTGGTCCTTTCCAACTTCGGACAGACCTCAGAGGGGCAGATACAGACGCCCAAGGGGCAGAGGTCAGCCACAAGGCTCTTACAGCCTTGTCAATGGGGTACCTCAACCCAGAGAGGAGGGGAAGACAGGCCACAAACTTTCAGAAAACAGTCACAATGTCTTCCCCCTTGGATTGCCAAGCAGAACACTCTTGGCAGCTCCCTTGGGAGGAAAACTAGCAGTTTTTGCAGGCAATTGGCACATCATCACCCAAGACAAATGGGTTCTAAATATTGTATCTCAAGGATACAGGTTCCACTTTCACACTTTACCAAGGCTAAAAGGAATGCCAAATCTGCCACCAAATCAATGGGCACAGGCTCAAAGACAAATTACAGCACTCATGGACATGAGAGCCATTCAAGAGGTTACTACACAGGAGCAAGGACAAAGATTTTACTCAAGACTCTTTCTGGTCCCTCGAAAGGACAAAGCCTGGAGATCCATCCTGGACCATTCAATTCTAAATACTTACCTGGAAGTACCCAAATTCAAAATGTTGACACTACAGCAACTTCTTCCCATGCTGGGCAAGAAGGCTTGGCTTGTAATGTTGGACCTCAAGGAGGCATATCTGCATGTCCCTATCAGGCAAAATTGCAGAAGATACCTCAGATTCATAGCAGGTTCAACTCATTACCAATTCTCTGCACTGCCCTTTGGCTTATCTACTGCGCCCAGGGTCTTCATAAAATGCCTGGCACCAGTAATTGTGTATTGCAGACAAAGAGGGATTCAAATATATCCATACCTGGACGACTGCCTTATTCAAGCAGAAAGCAAGGACATTCTTTTAAAACATCTGGCGTTTGTAAAAAAAAAAAAAAAAAAAAAAACCCTAAGTTGCTTTGGGTACACAGTAAACGAAAAGAAGTCAAAACTAGGGCCCTCACAAGAGATGATAATCCTGGGTGCCAGCTTAAATACAACTGCCCAGATGGCTTATCTCACGCCAGACATGCAAGGACAACTGACTCAATATTTTCAAATGATGGCAACAAAAACCCAACTCCCTGCAGGCTTTGGGGTTCATGGCATCTTGCATTCTACTAATTCCATATGCCAGACTGCATATGAGAAAATTACAATGGTACCTGAAAAGCGTATGGACTCAACACAACCACAGCTTGGAAGCAATAATACCACTCATTCCCTGCCTTCAACAGGAGTTTCTATGGTGGGCTCAGGCATGTCACCTCAACAAGGGTCAGCCTTTCACCTTACTCACAGCCAGGCAGACAATAACAGATGCATCGGATTACGCCTGGGGAGCACACATGGCAGGACAGTGTATTCAGGGCGAATGGACCGCATATCAAATGCATCTCCACATCAATCAAAAAGAGATGCTAGCAGTACAAAATGCCCTAACAGCTTTCAAGGACCTCCTACAACCAGGACAACTGCTACTAAAGACTGACAACACCACAGTGATGTGGTACATAAACAAGGGGGCACACATTCCTACCCCCTATGCAGGCAAGCAATGACTTTGTGGAATACAGCACTCTCCTACCAAGTTCAACTACAAGCACAATTCCTGCCAGGAAAGAAAAATACATTGGCAGACGACCTAAGCAGAAATATCATGGACCCTCACGAGTGGAAACTAAATGCACAAGTATTCACAATGATAACTCAGATGGGGGAGCCAAGACATAGATCTTTTTGCCTCCCCCCAAAACTACCAACTACAGTAATTTTGCACAAGGACATACCACACACTAGCATGGAAGGTGGACGCTCTATCATTCAGTTGGAAAACATTAAAAGTGTATGCCTTCCCTCCACTGCCTCTTCTGGCAAAGGTACTCAGACTAGACTAGAGAGGCCACAAATGATCCTCATTGCTCCAGACTGGCCACACCAACACTGGTATCCAATATTAAGGAGCATGGTTCAAGGCCCACCATGGATTTTACCTCAAATTCCTCATCTGCTGACTCAGCAAAGCAATCAGATTCTGCACAGCCAGCTCAAGACTTTAAATCTGGCTGCATGGCGGATTACTTAAACAACCAGTCAACACTCCTTTCTAAAGCTGTTATGGATGTCATTTTGGAGGCCAGGAGACCTAGCACCAGGAAAACTTACTCGGACAAATGGAAAAGATTCTGTGACTGGAACCAGGCTAAAGGCCTAAATCCTCTTTGTCCCAAATATTCCTCAGATATTACAATATTTAACTGAGATGCTGGACCAAGGCCTTTCCTTTTCATCTATTAAGATCCACGCTTCAGCTATTTCAGCTCATTACAACACGGATCCTCCTATTTTTTCAAATCCATTACTAAAACAATACCTCCGAGGGGCTAAGAACATAAGACCGCCCCGGAGAGCACCAACCAACTTGAGACCTCAATTTTGTTTTGGAAAAACTTACTCTACCACCCTTCGAACCAGCTTTTTCATCCGAATTTAAATTTTTATCATTGAAAACTGCCCTGCTGTTAGCAGTAACTTCAGTATGGAGAGTCTCAGAGCTATCCTTACGAGCTAACCCTACCTTTATGCCAAAGGTGGTATCTAGTGTGGCTCTTAACCAAACAATTAATTTACCCACCTTTTATCAAAACCCTCAGAATAAAGGGGAAAGGCTTCTACACTCTTTGGACATTCACAGACAATTATGTTTCTACTTGGATAAAACAAAGGCTTTCAGAAAATCTGACCAACTCTTTGTATCCTATGCTGCAGGATCACAAGGAAAGGCCATTTCAAAACAGACAGTTTCAAAATGGATAGGGCATTGTATCCGCTTCTGCTACACACACCATGGGAAAACTGTGCCTGGTAACATTAGGCCCCATTCCACCAGGGCTACAGCCACATCAGCAGCCTTCCTCAGAGGAGTACCAACCAAGGGTATTCTGGAGGCTGCAACTTGGAGTTCAGTGCACACCTTCACCAAACAGTACCACTTACCTCTATACTCAAAATCCAGAGCTGGCTTTGCCACTGCAGTTCTGCAGGGCCTCTTAGCTACTCCTTGCCCTGTTTAGTACCAGCCACCCAGCCTTAGGTTTGGGATTCAACCCAAGTGTAATGACTGCAGCAGTGTAACACGATGAACATAGTACAGTGTTGTACCTACCGTAAATGTAGATGTTCGAGTGTATACACTGCTGAAGTCCAGGTTACCCTTCCTCCATTCCCTCGTATTATCTACACCTCCCTTAATATACAATCTATATGATGTATTTCTATATGGTGTATTTGCTTATAGCTGAAGCTGTTGTCTTCTAGTTATGTATGTTTATTTAGGATTATGTATTGCTTTCCTATTTGGGGCACCTGACATCTGGGGCAAGAAAAACTGAAGAAAATTATGTTGGCTGCCTCTTTTATACCCCTGTCACACTGACGTTGGGGAAGAAGCAACCGCAACTGACGCCGGACCAAGACTTTGGAACTCGGGCCGACTGCGGGACCGCCTGATGGCGGATAACCCAAGTGTAATGACTGCAGCAGTGTATACACTCGAACATCTACATTTAGGTTTACCTTTAAATAGGCGATTGCACTTTGTTGAACGGCCACTTCTTCGACGCGTTTTGCACTAACCGAAACTGCGAAAATTTTTAAATGTCGAAAAACATTCGACATTACCGGCCGCACAACACCTCCACACCCATGCTACCATGGTCAAAAAGGGGCGAGGTTTTGCCATTCGCACATTTGGAAGTCGACTTTGGTGACTATCGCATTTCTGCCTTTGCGCATGTCGAGTCGCCCATATCAGGATCGGCATTATAAAGGTAAACCTACATTTATGGTAGGTACAAAACTGTACTTTTCTCAGGCCCAGCATACGCACTATGCCTAGAAAACAGACGACCAAAGCACATGCTCAAGCTCCCATGCCACAAAAACACATGCTTAGAATGGATGAAGACTTTATCACCCTACTTGGGGTTATCTGCCTGCAGGTAGCCCTCAGTCGGCCCAAATACCAGAGTCTTGGGATTTCTGCATCAGTTGCTGTCACCTCTTGCATGATGTCAGAGGTATAAAACATACAGCCGATGCCATTACATCAGTCTTTCTTGCCGAGGAGGAGTCCGAAGCAGTTCGCAAGTGCCGGTCGGCCACTACCTGAAATTTTCCATTTTTTTCGAATTTCAGACCTGAAGTCATCTAAAGCGAAGTACCCTGTTGGGGATTTTTTTTTCTTGGTCTAACCGATGTCAGAAAAATTGTCTTGCCTGTGGAAAGCAAATAACCTCACAGATTTTCATTCTTACTGCATCACCCGTTTAGGTCCAGACCACGACGTCCCTCGCTGTCAGTTTTGTGCCTTGTTTAACGCCCAAACCATTCGACCTCTGGCTATTTTTGTAGCTTAATGCTTTTGCTCTTGTTCTCAGTATTCCTAAATCAATTCAGTAAGCCAACCGACTACCGATCTTCTGAAAAAACACAGACAAAAAGAAAGACTGCATAGGTCAAAAACTGCCGACTGCGCTTCTGCTAAGCTAGTTGCCAGTCCGCCGGTACTCAGTGAGGCACTTCTGCAGCCCCTAATGCCTGCTTCTACAGATTTGCAGGCCTCTGCTGAGACCCATTCGGAGTCCAGTATGCCGCGAGATGCTTCATCGACCTTGGAAGGGTCCAGAGCCTCTGTGCAGGCACCAGCTTCTGATGGTGTATTCTGACCTACCGATATTCATATTAAGCCGACAACTTCATTTCCAACTAAAACTACCGAGTTTATCAGGCCCAGAGTTCACACTACGCCTAGAAAGCAGACGTCCAAAGCGCATGCTCAAGCTCCAATGCCACAAAAACAAATACTTAGAATGGCTGAAGACCTTATTACTCTAATTAGGGGAAGCCAGCCTTCCCCTGCCAAAAGACCAAATTTAATTTCCTTCCGATTCTACAGACCAGGAGTCTGATGACTCTGACCCTTCTGATTACCAGGACATACCCTTATCTACCTATGAGTACTCTGCTGCAGAGGAATCCATTCCCTCTGCCTCCCCTCCAGAGGATTTTTATTTTGGTGAAACCTTGCATACCTTAAGAGAGCATTTCCGCTGGGAATGCCAGGACTATCCTCAGTCCAAAAAGAGACTCTGGGGAATTTTTAGATTTGCCTCAGCACAGGCCTCTAGCTATACCCACTGTCTTGGAATATTGTAGATGTCTTGTTAGAGTCCAGTCTTACTCCTGACACTTGCCACCAGCTCCTAGAAAACCTGACCGGTACTACAGAGTACCTGCCTCTCACAAATTTCTCTCTAAGAATCCTACTGCGGATCCAGCGACCATTTCCCAGGGACCTAAAGGCAATAAGGCTACTACAGCCAAAAACCCTACCCCTTCAGACAGGGATTCTAGAACTTTAGACAGATGGGGTACGAAGGTATATACCTCTGCAACTCTTGCCATCAGGGCATTGAATTGCCAGTTTCACATTATGAAGTACCAGCAACATATTATGGAAATAATTGAACAAAAAATGGTGTTACTTCCATATTGTGCAGAAAGTAAAGGTTTACAAGAGTTAATGCATTCTGCAAACCAAGTTAGTAAGCATAATTTGCAGTGTGGGTTTGATGCCTTAGAAGCACCTTGCAGGGCTGCTGCCACTGGGTCTGTACTGAGAAGGCATGCTTGGCTAAAGGAACAAGTCTTGCCTGATCATGTCAAAGCAAAATTACTAGATGCTCCATTAAATCAGGAGCGTTTGTTTGGCACAAAAGCAGAAGTTGTTAAAAAGATCGAAGAAAAATCTAAATCTATGCAAACCATCAAAGATTTCTTACAGGTGCAGCCACCTAGATTGGTAGTGATTGACCTTCAAAAAACTGGTTCTTTCCAGTCCCTCTCAGGCTTTCTCAGTCCAAACCCAGGGGAAACAGACCACCAAGACTACGGTCTCAGGGTATGCATAGATCTAAACAATGGAGTGTTTACACCTCAAAACCAGGGAGTGATAAATCCCCCCATATGGAAAAAGTTCACAATGACTTTCCAATTATCCTTCCCAGCCATGCCCAAGTACTTGTGCTCCTAGGAGGAAAACTCGCCCTTCATGCAAAAAACTGGATATCCATTACTTTGGATCGATGGGTTCTAAACATTGTATCCCAGGGATACAGATTCTACTTCCACTCAATGCCAACTCCAAGCGGGTTACCAGACCTTCCTCCAAACCAGTGGGCAGAGGCTCAAAAGCAAGTATTTTCCCTTCTCCATATCAGGGCTATTCAACCTGTTCTAGTAGAACAAAGGGGACAGGGTTTCTACTCCAGACTGTTCCTAGTGCCCAGAAAGAGAGGGCTCTTGGCACCCTATCCTGGATCTATCTATTCTCAATACCTTTCTGGTGGACCAAAATTCAAAATGCTTACACTGCAACAGCTTCTTCCTATGCTAGCCAATGATTCCTGGTTAGTCACCCTAGACATAAAAGAAGCTTATCTGCACATCCCCATAAGGGAGTCTCGCATGAAATATCTACGTTTCAGGGCAGGCTCTATGCACTATTAGTCCTCTGCACTTCCCTTTGGCTCATCTACTGCGCCCAGAGTATTCACAAAATGCCTGGCTCCAGCCATTGCATACTGCAGGCAGAGAAATATTCAAATCCACCCATACTTGGATGATTGCCTGACCCAGGCGGACAGTCAGGAATTGCTACTTCAGCACCTGGCATTTGTAAAAGGACCAACTTCACTGTGATACACCATCAACAAAAAGAAATCACAACTGGTGCCCAGCCAACAAGTTGTATTTGTCGGAGCAAGCTTGAACATAACTTCCCAGATGGCATTCCTCACTCCAGAAAAGCAGGTCCATTTGACAAACTATTTCAAACTAATGGCCAACAAAACCCATCTATCTGCAAGGAAAATACTGCAAGCCCTAGGGTTCATGGCCTCATGCAACATTCTCAGGACTTGGAAACAGTGATTCCTATCGTACGTTGTCCAAGGGCAGAGTTTTTTGATGGGCAGAAGCATGCAACCACAATAAGAGACTTCCTTTAACTCAACCCCTCGCTGCCCAAACCCTGACAACAGATGCATCAGACTTTACATAGGGAGTGACATGGCAGGCAAATGCATTCAAGGCAAATGGAGCCCAGAACAAATTCCCCTGCATATCAATCAAAAAAAGATGCTAGGACAGCTCGTGATAGACATCACCAAAGTTATGTGGTACATAAGCAGGGCGGAACTTGTTCTTGTCCACTCTTCAGGTTAGCTATGTCTCTCTGGAACACAGCCTTGAGCATCCAAGTGCATCTACAAGCTCAATTCCTGCCTGGCAAGCAAAATTCACTGGCAGAAGACTTGAGCAGAAATCTACTGGACTCTCACGAGTGGAAACTGGCCCCCAGCTCATTCAAACTTCTAACCCAGAGGTGGGAAACACTGGAGGTGGACCTTTTTTGCCTCCCCCCAAAACCACCAATTGAGCAAATTTTGCACCAGGAACCCTCACAGCAGAGCCTGGAAGGTGGACGCCCTATCCTTTACTTGGGAAAACCTCTCAATGTATGCCTTTCCTCCTCTGCTCCTCCTCTCGAGTACTACTAGAGATCAAACAGGACAGGCGAAGGGCAATCCTTATTGCACCAGACTGGCCACGCAAGCACTGGTACCCACTCCTACGAAGTCTGACAGCAGTGCCACCCTGATGCCTACATCACACACCTTTCCCTGCTGTCTCAGCAGGAGGGGCAGATTTTGCATCCATAGCTGCAAACCCTAAACCTTGTAGCCTGGCTTATTCCCTAAATGCACCACCAGCATCCCTCAGCAAACAGGTGCTGGACGTCTTCCTTGAGGCCAGAAGGCCTAGTACTAGGAAATCCTATGCTGAAAAGTGGAAAAGATATTCTTGGAGTCTGCCTCAAGGAAAGGACACAGCTGTGCCCAGTTTACCTCAAATCATTGATTCACCTAACAGAGCTGATCCACAGAGGCCTATCCTTCTCATCCGTTAAGATTCATGCCTCTGCCATCTCGGCTCATTATAATACTTGGCCTCTCTTTTCTCACTCTCATGAAACAGTTCCTGAGTGGGGATAATTTAACTCATTAACCCAGAGTTTCTTCTCATGGCGCCTCTGTGCTTAATACCGAGCGCGCCATGAGAAGATACTAATTGCAAGCTGTTACCCTTGAGTGCCTTCCACAAGCGCGAAAAACTGTAGTGCAGATTTGTAGTTGAGCTTAAAACGCACTGAAATCGTAACTGAACTTGTAATTTACCTTGTATAGTTACGATTCAGTGTGTTTTTACATTAAGTTCACATTAAACGTTAGTACAAATTCCGTTTCAAAGGTTCTTGATGAAGCAAGTGGTGGCAGCCAATCGGATTGTTGCAATCCAAGCCACCACTTGCTTAACAGGTCCACCCCCAACCTAATTTCCTTTTGTATTCCCCAAATAGAGGGCCCAGCAGCAGGTATTTATTTTCTTTTTGCTAATATCTGGAGATTTTACCTGCTACTGGATCCTTCTATTTTATTTGGGCACTCATGGATCGCCAGAGATGGTCACTGAGGCACACCTGCAGTTGCTGCAAGGAGTACCCGGTTTGATTGCCCGAAGAACTGCTATTTTTCCCTTCAGGTAAGCTGTCGTTTCGGGTATACTCTGTTGCTTTCTAAGACTATTGAAATTTAGTTTGGTTTTGAAAAAGTCATAATACAAGATTTTTGGAAAGTGGAAATTCAGTTACTTCAGATATTATTTTGGTGGGAATATGTGTTAGCTTAGTTACATAAACTTGTTTAGAGGGTAAAAAAAATGCCGGTGTTGAGATTAACTTGCTGTTTGGTCGATTGGGTCTCTTTACCCACTACTTGGTCCCTTTTAATTCGTGCCTGCAAAGCTGCTTTCCTTGAAGCTTTATGAACTACACATGGGATATGTTTATAGTGTTTATTATTATTAATCATGTTTAATTCAGTATAATATGCATTTAATTGTAGAGGTCAAGTGGCAAAGTGGCTCAACAAGTAGCCTTGTCAACTCCAGTCTTTGGTTTGGTATTCGGTAGCATTAATCTGGAATGCAAGAGTCTTGTTTGTGAAAATGGGGGAGTTTAACAAATTTCCGTTTTTGCATTATTTTGGCAACAAGATGCTTTTTGATGATCTTTCAGGACTTGACAGCACTTAGCTTCTTGCATCCTGTTTTAACATTACTGTTATTTTGCACTTTGTGTTGATGATTTGGCTTACTTTGTGCTCTCAAGTGACTGCACCATTATAGTACTTTGTAGTGATATCACCACTTATACTGACACTGCTGGGACTACCTTGTTTATCTTTTTTTTTGAAAGTTTTAATCACTGAAGACCATTACTATTTTTAATTATAGTGTAGTGCAGCTAGTGAATTTATTCCACAGTTATTCCCAATATGGTTTAATATGCCGTTTACAGAAGGTGTGCTCCTTTTTTAAGAACCAGTTCATTAGATATTTCTTGGCGGACGATCATTTGGATTCTTTGGATTCCTTTGCCTGTATTGCCTTTTTCATCCGGGAAGTTCATAAACAGGGACATGAGGTTACCATGTAGCTTCCTGATGTTTAGCACCTGATGTGGTATTTGCGTGTCTGGCCTTAGTCCTGTTTCACAAGCGATACAGTGACTTCCAGAGGGGGATGTTCAGGTGAAATGCATACAAGATTGTATTACTGTGCACAGCTGATACAAGATTGTATTACTGTGCACAGCTGATTTTTGCTTCATTTGCTGATGTTGCTATCTGTCTCTTATACTTTGTTTTGCTTCAACGAACTGTTCCTTGCTGGAAGCATACCTCTCAACCGTTTTCATTTTCACAGTGTGTCCATGTTTTTGCCTCATAATTTTGTTCTGTATCTCATAAAATGTGTTTTCCTGGCAAATCACTAAGGATTTAAGTCACTATGACATATATTTGAGTTGTAGATTTCATAGCATTTAGAAAAATGCACATTAACACACATCACGTTATTCTAGCAACTTTCCAAGTTTATAAGAACAATGTTGAAAACGTGTCCCATTTGTGGCCCTTTGTACCCCCATAATTTTCAGCTTTTTTCTGATTTCTTGCACTAAGAATTAGAAAAATGGCACCTATCTGTTAATGTGCTGTTTTCAAGTGGTGAAACCCGAAGCATGGTGAATAGGACTCATTCAGAATACATGCAGATAATGTCGTAACATCCAGCTATGCTTTGTTTCTGGTAATTGTTGTGTTACCCACTTATCTTTTGAAGGCAAGAAACTTGAGTGTTTGGTCGGCTGCTGTTCTTCAAGGTGAGTTAGTCTTACACAAGTCAGATGGGGTGGCTTTAGATCTTGTTTTTGGACAAAAATAAGCGTTTAGGGTGCTTTGTAATTTTACAAACTGGAATAGTTTGAGTCATCACAGTAATAAGGTTTCTTCCTTGTATAAGTAACCAATCTTTAATCAACATAGGTTCATAGGTTGGTACAAGGCTATCGACCCTAGGGGCTATACAAGCCTAGCCATAATTCCCTGGCTATTTCTTTCCACACTCTTTACTTCCCTGGACCCCTGTCTAGCAAGGCGACTGACGTGATCTCCGGGGTGAATTTCCTTTCCCCCATCCAATCGTCAATGTTCCTTTTGAAGAGGGCTAAAGAGGAGCTCTGCTTGACATGTATGGGCAGTCTATTCCAGAGTCTGGGGAGTCTCTGGGTCAGGAACCTATCCCTCCAACATGTTTTGTATTGTGATGACAAGATTTAGATCCCTGGAGTGTGTGGCTCTGAGGGATTGGGATTTCTTTAAGTGTAGCATGTCCAACAGCTCTGGGTTTGACATGGCCTTGTATGTTAAGCAGAGATCGCCTCTGAGTAGACTATATGCGACAGAGTATAGCTGGAGTTTTTTAAGGCAGTCAGCGTAGGACATCTGCTTTAGGCCTGTGATTCTTTTAGTGAGGTATTTCTGCGGCCTTTCCAGTTGCAAATATCTTGAGAGGTACATACCAAATGGGGCATTGTATTCTACAATGGTTCTAATGAGGGATGAGTACAGTGGGACAATGACCTCCTTTTTTCTGGATGAAAAGCTCTTAGTGATGAGGTGTGCCACATGGGATTTCCTGACTCTTGTGGCAATGTAGTTATTGAAGGTGAGACCAGTGTCCACCTGTGTCCCTAAGTCTCATCACACTTTCGGTGTTTAGTGTACTGCCACCTATGTGATAATTCACGGGTACATGTTTTTCCCCAAAGGGGATAACTATACATTTCTTGGCATTGAGCTTGAGCCCATGGCTCTGGCACCAAGCATCTCTTTCTGTAAGGCCCTTTTGTAGAGTATTGACATAATTTGGGGATTCAATAATGGCTTCCAGTTTGTAGTCATCTGCGAGCTTTGTTAGCCAGAGTCCCTTAGTGTTGGCCTTTACTTCAGAGAAGTAGATGTCAAGCAAGAGAGGCCCCTGGACTGAACCCTGAGGTACTCCACTTGTCTGGAGCTGGATTTGGAGTCAGCTACTTTTACATTGTGGGTTCTGTCAGTAAGCCATTTGGCAACCCATTAAGTGATGTATGGATTAATGCCCAGCTTAGTAAGTTTATCTATGATTCCAGAGTGGGGGATGGTGTCAAAGGCCTTGGCAAGGTCCAGATAGGCTGTGCGGGACTGCCTTACCCTTGTCCACGGCTCTAGAGACTGATTCGAAGTAGTCAGTAAGGTTCAGGAGACGAGATCGGCCCTTCACAAACCCAAACTGGGTGGGGTCCAGTGTTTTAAGGTTGCCAATGTCAATGTCTAAGTTCCATGATATGTTCCATGGCCTTGCAGATCAGGCTTGTCAGACTGATAGGGTGGTAGTTCCCGGGATCCAAGGTGGATCCCCCTTGTGGAGTGGGATAACTAGCTGTGTGCCACTCAGTGGGCACAAAGCCTGAGGTTGAGAGTATGATTAAACGTGACACTTGGGTGAGGTGCCAGTTCATTTTGTAGTTCATGTAGTACATAGCCCAGGATGTCATCTGGTCCCATGGTTGCTGTATTCTTAGCTTGGAGAGTGTGTTTTTTTTACCTATGTGGCCGTTATTAAAGGAATTTGGCAATCTTCCAGTATTGAGATGGGCCATTTAGGGGATGAGAGGGAGGTGAAGTTGGCACTGAATCGATCTGCCAGGATATTGGCAATATCCTTGGGATCAGTATATTTAATGCCCTTCTGTTGTAGCTCAGAGCAGATCTGAGCATTGCCATTTAGATTCTTGACATAGTTACAGAATGCCTTGTGGTTGTCTTTGGAATCTTTGGCAATTTTATTTTCATAACTAGCTTTGGAGGATTTTATGAGGGATCTCAGCTTCTTACTGAGGCTGGTAAGGGAGTTTTTTGCATCCTGGGATTTTTCTCTATTGCAGCAGTTTTTTTCCTTTTGGTGTGAAGTTTGTTTATGGCAGGGGACCACCAGATTGGCTTCCTTTTTTTTGGAAGAGAGCCTCTTGGTTCTATTTTGGATGACATGATTCATGCATGAGTGGATGTGCTCGTACACTGCCTTAGTGTAGGACTCCGCAGTCAAACTTTCAGTTCCCATCTGCATGGGTGTCGAAGTTTGTAACTTGTGACTTGAGTAGCATGAAGTTGGCCTTGGAGAAGTTTTTTATGGAGGTTTCCTTATTGGGGGCTGGGGGTGTGATGTGGATGTTGAGCGATTAGCTTATGGTCTGACCTGACTAATGAGGGTGTGACCATAGGTGTGGAGCATCTATTTCCCATTTTGGTAATGACCATGTCTAGGATATTGGAGCCCCTGGTAGGGACTATGGATTAGTTGATCCAGGGCATTGGAATTTATGAATTCCAAGAACCGTTGGGCGAAGGCGTTGGTGCTCAAGTAGTTTTCCCAGTTAATGGCAGGGTAGTTGAAATCACCCAGTATTAGAGTGTTTGGTTGTATATTAATATTTTCCAGTATGTTTAGAAAGGTGTAGCGAAAATCTTGGGACACAATGGTGGGGGATGTGTAGCAGGCTACAGTTTGGATTGCAGTCTTACCTAGTGTTGAACCTGGAGAATTTCATACATATTCTGTTGGGCAACTAACCTGGTGGTGTGAATATCATTGGTGAATATGGACACTCCTCCACCTTTAGTGTTTCGATCCTGGTTTGGTAGCTGAAAAGTGTGGTAAGAGTTGTAGCCTGGTATTGCAGGAGTTGCTGTCTGGAGCCTTGAACCAGGTCTCAGTTACTGCACAGATATTGATGTTCTCCATTTTTAGGAGTGCCTCGAGAGAGTGCATTTTGAAGTTTAGACTTCTAGCATTGAGTAGCATTACCTTCAGATTTTGCATGCTTGTACCTGTTACGGTGGTGGTTTTGTCCTTTGAACTTTGCTTAAAAAAGGTACTATAGGGGTGGCAAGAGTCTTAGCTAGTAACCCGAATCCCAGGGGCTACAGGTGCAGACCATCTCTGGCAAAGCATTGTAGTCGGTCGATCATGTCATCCCAGGCAGGCAGATACTGGATCCCCTTTGAATGACACCAGAAGCTTAGGCAATTGTTGAAGTCAATCATTTTGTCCTTATATTGTGGTATCATTGTGGGCGAAGGCAGGATGCTACTCAGGGCTAGGGTCAACAAAGTCTTATCAGCATTGCTTTATTGTTATTTAAACAGTCATGCTAACGTTTTTTGTTTCCTTCCAGACTAACATGTTACCTAAACTGGTTCTCCGTAAATCCTGTGGTTGCATAGAAAGGAAGTAATGTAAATATCAATTTTTAGGGAGTACTTTATAGGTACGACTTTTTTGTGTGCAAACTGCAGCAAGTAGATCATTTACAAAGTTTTTATTTTGTGTTGGTTACTCTTTGTTTTCATGATAACGGGGCTATATTCTGGCAGGTGCAAATGGGCTGTACACACACAAACACACACACACACACATCAGTAAGAAATTCACAGCACAGTGAATAGTACGTATTACATTCGTAACTGGTCAGTGTTATGATTGCATAATGTAAAGGAAGCCTACACATATCAAGAAGACCTTTATATGGAAGATATTGTCTCTCCAGAGACTTGCAGTCATGAAAGTTGAATAAAGTCATAGGTAGTGTGTTCTTGAGTGTGATTGTGGGACACTGGACTTTGGTGCCTTTTGTAGCACTGGTCATTTACAATAACTGCATTAGAGGAAACAGTGGTGCTGTTACATTTGCATTGAAAACATCTGATGAATTTATCACTGCTGATAGGAAGCAGTATGTGTGAATATTGCAGAATCCTTTGTTTGCATTTTGGTGATATCCCTGACTTTCAGCAGTGCGTTGAGCAGTGAAACAAAATGAGGTAATGACTCTTGTATTACATCTGTACAAGGAATATGATGCATGTCTACTCAACAGATAATGTGATGCAATTTCCCACCTGCACATTAGGTGTTCGTTTCTGAGTTTTTCATTTTGGTGATTGTACATACCAGGAATTGTTACTGAACGTGTTTTTTGGGGAAATATTTCATTTTGGTGCCTGTGCATACATTATATTGAAGGGCTCGCATGGGTAAATGCTTCATTTTGGTGGTTTAGTACTAGCAAGTCTTACAGATGTTTCATTTGGGGAAGAGTTTAATTTTGGACTTTGTGCATACCTCAGCATTCTACTGAAGGGGTTGCTTCGGGTGAAGTGTTCATGCTGGTGGTAGCACATACTAGGAAATGTTACTGAAGGCTTGTTTGCGGAAATGTTTCATTTTGGGTGCATGTATACCTGGATATAATTATGAGGATGTTGCTTTGGGAAATAATTCATTGTGCATCAGGGAAGTGCTTGTGCATACATTGCCTGACTGCTGAAGTGACAGCTGGGCCAATTTGTGTAATTTTGGTGCCTTTGCATGCGGATTGCAAACAACTGGAAAGGTTACTGGGCATATATAAAAAGTCAGTCTTCAAATTACATTGGGTTACATCACTTCTGCTTGTATTCTATTTGTGATTATACTGCCTGAGTGAGGTAAAGGTTATCTTTAGGTGACTACTGACAGCATGGAGCTACCATATTTTTTGTGCATTTCTCCTGGCTTTGTCAATCATGTGTGGAATTTAGGTGGGAAGAAGGGCTCAGTAATATCTAACTGTTATACTATTTGACTGAATGACTCGGGTCTTCTTACTGATGATACTGAGTCTGTTGCATAACAGCTGCACAATGTAATATAATGAATGCCTACTCAACAGGTTATGTGCAGCAGTGATCACCTGCGAGTCAGCATGCATACCTTTGCAGTAATGAAAAGGTTATTATCACATTAGCAGTACGTGCAGTTACAATATAGCAGTTGGTCATTATCACTTTTCCCGGAAAAGTCTCCGCTGCTGTCACTGTTATTCACATAAGTAGAAGTTATCACTTTGATGAATGCACAAGCCAGGTTGTGTTTTTTCTCTGCTTGGAGTCACTGCAAGCAACTCCCTCATTCTTAATCAAACCAGGGAAGTGCTTGTGCATGCACGGTCAGACTGCTGAAGATAGTAATACAGATACAGTGTAACAAGTATAGGTTATCTATAGCTCAGGTTTCAGTGATGGTTGTTATAATTTTTTGTTCATGTATCCAGCTTTCAAGAATAATGTGTTAACAATATGCACATACTGGATTGAGGAAAACTGATGATGTTCTTCATTCCACATTGCTGCAGTCCTAACTATTGGGTAGTCCGCTGTCCAGTCGGCCCGAATACCAAAGTATATGGCTGACGTTGGTCACGGCGCATTAGCCTGATGTCAGTACGTCAGGGTACTAATGCGCATGACCAACGCCATATCCTCAGTCTTTTTTGCCGCATGGTCCGATGCAGAAGCAATTTTGCGAGTGCAGGTTGGCGTTCTGAAAGTTTCTGAAGCCAGAGTTTCAGACCGAATCAAAGTTGGCTAAGTACCCCGTTGGGGAATATTTTGTTTTTTTCTTGCCTCAGTATTTAACCGGATGTCAGAAAAAGTGAATAACTGTATTTCTTGTGGGAAACAGATACCTCATAGGGATTACCATACTTTGTGTATACCTTGTTTAGGGCCTGAGCACGACGTTGTTGGATGCCGCTCTTGTGCTAGATTTAACAAACGCACTATTAAGAGAAGGTTAGACTGTGCCAGGTTAGTGTTTGGGAAGCGTTGTAATTATAAAATGCCATCGGATGCTCCGGCTTCGGCTATAAAAAAAAAAAAAAAACGCAAACAGCAAAGCCTAGAGTGGAAGAACCGACAGTCCCAGACGTCGGTTCTTTAGAGGGCTCACTGGAGCCGGAGGTTTTGCCAGGTGTTTCTTTGGAGTCTCAGGGAGAGTTTTTACTGTTACAGGATGTATCCTCTCAGGAAGTAGGCCAGGCTGAGGGGGCTTCTCAGGTGGCTGTTCTTCCTTCTCTTCCTAAGGTGGTTAGAGCCTCCCCTTCTGTTTCCAAGGCTTCTTTGAGGGGCAGGCCAAGTTTTGCTTCAGTGGGGGTTTCTCCTAGTGCTTCAGGGTCTTTGCCTAAGAAACATATGCTTAAAATGGCAGAGGATTTGATTACTATGATTAGGGGTTCTTTGCCCCCTCCTGATAAGAGGCCTAGGGTGGAACCTGAGTTGGAGAGTTTTGAGCGATGCTCGGAGGCTTCTGAGTCTTCGGCTGACGACTTGCAGGAGTACCCTCCTTACTCTGATTCTGATGTGGATGATTCTACTCCTTCAGCTTCTCCTCCTGAGGATTTTTCATTTTCAGAGACTCTGCATTCCATGAGGGAGCATTTTAAATGGGAAGGTCAAGATTTCTCTGATTCCAGGAAAAGGCTTAGGGAATTCTTGTTTTTACCCCAGCATAGGCCTTTAGCTATACCTCCTGTTTTGAATGTGGGTGAAGGCCTCAGTTGTTAAAAATCCTGTCCCTCCTGATAGAGGCAAGGGCTTTGGATAGATGGGGAAAGAAAGTGTATACTTCTTCCGCTTTAGCCATGAGGGCGTTGAATTGTCAGTTTCACATGTTAAAATATCAGAATTATCTTCTTTCACAGTTGAAATCTAAGGTGGATGCTCTGGCGGAAGGTATTGAGTGTAAAGAGTTGCAGGATTTAGTTCATGTGTCTGAACAAGTGGGTAAACATTCCTTGCAATGTGGTTTTGATGCTGTGCAGGCCTCCTCCAGGGTGGCTGCCACTGGTTCTGTTCTTCGTAGGCACGCCTGGTTGAGAGATCAGAACTTAGCTGAGCATGTTAAGACAAGGATTTTGGATGCTCCTTTACAGTCTGATGTGTTGTTTGGTTCGCCTGTGGAAGCAGTTTTAAAGAAAATGGAGGACAAGGCTAAGTCTATGCAAACTGTTAAGGATTTTTTGCAGGTGCAGCCTCCAAGTTTAGTAGAAATTGGCCTACTAAGGGGTGGACTTATCCTGCTTATGATTCCCAGTCTAGGGGTAGGTCTACACGTGGTAGGGGCAGAGCTCAAGGTTCTTTTAGGCCTAGAACAGGGAGTTCACCTGCTCAGACTTCTGGTGAGGGCAGGGTCTGTCCTTTCGTAAGCAGACCCACTGACCTGCCTTTTCAGCTGCCAGTACCTTCTCGCCTGGCGGCACCTCTAGGAGGAAGACTGTCTCTTTTCACAGACAATTGGGATTTAATTACCCAAGACAAATGGGTTCTGGATATCATTCACCACGGTTACAGGTTTTATTTCCATACCTTGCCTCCTTTCAAAGGCATGCCAGACATTCCTCCTCTACAAAGAACAGCGGCTCGCAAACAAATTTCTCTGTTACTCCAAATAGGAGCCATTCAGTCAGTTCCTGTGCCAGAAAGGGGCCTAGGATTTTCTTCTCGCCTGTTCCTAGTACCAAAGAAGGGGAACTTGTGGAGACCAATTTTGGATTTATCTATCCTCAACACTTATCTGGACATTCTAAAGTTCAAAATGTTGACGTTACAACAGCTTTTACCTCTGCTGGGCAAAGATCACTGGATGGTAACTTTAGATCTCAAGGAAGCTTACCTTCATGTGCCTATACGACTAAGTTGCAGAAAGTATCTGCGTTTTCGAGCTGGAAATTCTCATTATCAGTTCTCTGCATTGCCCTTTGGCTTATCTACTGCGCCCAGAGTATTCACAAAGGTTCTGGCTCCAGTGATAGCTTACTTCAGGGCAAAGATCACTGGATGGTAACTTTAGATCTCAAGGAAGCTTACCTTCATGTGCCTATCGACTAAGTTGCAGCAAGTATCTGCGTTTTCGAGCTGGAAATTCTCATTATCAGTTCTCTGCATTGCCCTTTGGCTTATCTACTGCGCCAGAGTATTCACAAAGGTTCTGGCTCCAGTGATAGCTTACTTCAGGTTAAAAGGAATTCAAATCTATCCTTACTTGGACGACTGCCTGATTCTGGCTCAAGAAAAGGAAGATCTTCTACAGCATTTGGAATATGTCATAGCAGTGCTAAGATGCCTAGGGTATTCTGTGAACGAAATAAAGTCCAGTCTAGTACCCTCTCAAGACATGTGCTTTCTGGGTGTGAGACTGACTACAGCAGCCCAGATGGCCTTTCTAACCCCGGACAAACAAAAGAATCTTTCCAGTTACTTCCATCACTTATCTCTTCAGTCCGGGCTGACTGCAGGGACAGTCCTTCAAGCCTTAGGGTTCATGGCATCTTGTATTCTGGTGCTTCCCAATGCCAAACTGCATATGAGGTAGCTACAATGGTATCTCAAAAATCTATGGACACAGCACTGCCAGGATTTGGACACTGTCATTCAAATAATACCTTGCATTCAAAAGGAATTTTTGTGGTGGGCTCAGGAATGTCACCTAAACAAGGGACTCTCTGTGACCCGGCCAGAGGCAAGTCAGATTCTAACGACAGATGCCTCAGACATTGCTTGGGGAGCTCATCTAGATGGAAAGTGGATACAAGACAAGTGGCCTGCCAGACTACAGCATCTACATATCAACATGAAAGAGTTGTTAGCAGTCCAGTTTGCATTAATGGCTTTCAAGGAGTTACTTCTTCCAGGGCAGGTGTTGATTCTAACAGACAACACAACTGTCATGTGGTACATCAACAAAGAAGGGGGAACACATTCTTACCCATTGTGCAGGCAAGCAATGATTTTATGGGAGACTGCGCTCAGCTTGCAACTAACTCTTCAGGCAAGGTTTCTGCCGGGAGCACAGAACTCCTTAGCAGATGTGTTAAGCAGACAAATCATGGATCCCCACGAGTGGAAACTGGATCTTCATGTATTTCAGAAATTGACAGTGTCATGGGGAACTCCAGACATAGATCTGTTCGCTTCTCCACTAAACCACCAGCTGCCAAAGTTTTGCACGAAGGGATTTCATCACACAGCTTGGAAAGTGGATGCTCTTTCTTTCAGTTGGAAAAATCTTCATGTGTATGCTTTTCCACCTCTGCCTCTTCTCCCAAAGGTGCTTCTAAAGGTCAGACAAGACAAGCCAAGGATGATTTTAATAGCTCCAGATTGGCCTCGGCAGCACTGGTACCCATTACTGAGGAGTCTGGTAAGGAAGCCTCCATGGCCTTTACCCTTGATTCCACATCTATTGTCTCAGAGGGACGGTCATCTGCTCAATGTCAAGCTTCAAACTCTTCATCTAACAGCCTGGCATATTCTGTTTTGAAAGACAGCAGGTCTCAACTTCCTCAACAAGTTTTAAATGTGATGATGGAAGCCAGAAGACCTAGTACAAGGAAAGTGTATGCAGAAAAATGGAAGAGATTTTTATTTTGGACTGCGGCGCAGAATTTGGAGATTTCGGAGCCTAATTTGAGTGTGGCTCTTTAATATCTTACTGAGTTATTGGACAAAGGTTTGTCTTTCTCTTCCATTAAGATTCATGCTGCAGCAATTTCAGCTCACTATGATTGTGACTTCCCATTGTTTTCACATCCTTTATTCAAGCAATTTCTTAGGGGGGCAAAGAATATAAGACCCCCACGTAGAGCTCCTACTCCTGCTTGGGATCTCAATTTTGTGTTGGAGAAACTTACTCTACAACCTTTTTGAGCCTGCAGCTACTGCTGACCTGAAATACTTGTCATGGAAGACTGCTTTTTTGTTGGCCTTTACTTCTGCAAGAAGGGTTTCTGAGTTACAGGCCCTTATGGCGGTTGAGCCTTTTTTGATTTTTCATAAGGATAGGGTATCATTACGTACTAATCCTTCCTTTATGCCTAAGGTGGTTTCTAGTGTGGCTTTAAACCAAACTATTAATTTGCCTACTTTCTATGCAGATCCCCAAAATAAAGGGGAAAAGATTTTGCACACTTTAGATGTACACAGGCAATTGCGTTATTTTTTAAGCAGGACTAAGGATTTTAGAACGTCTCAGCAGTTGTTTGTTTCTTTTGCTTTGAGTTCACAGGGCAAGCCTGTGTCAAAACAAACTATTTCTAGGTGGATTGGGTTTTGCATTGCTTTTTGTTGTTCCCATCATGGCAAAGAGTTTCCAGCTGGGATTAGGCCTCATTCCACTAGGGCTACTGCCACTTCAACAGCATTTCTAAGGGGGGTGGCAACTAAGGATATTTTGGAGGCAGATACTTGGAGTTCAGTGCATACTTTCTCTAAGCATTACCACCTTCCTCTCTACTCTAAGTCTAGGGCTGGTTTTGCCACAGCTATTTTGCAAGGCATGTTATCAGCTCCTGCTTCCTTATGATTTGCCAGCCTCCCTTACCTCTGCTTTGGGATTCTACCCAATAGTTAGGACTGCAGCAATGTGGAATGAAGAACATAGTACAGTTTTGTACCTACCATAAATGTAGATGTTCGAGGATCCACATTGCTGCAGTCCAATTTACCCTCCCTCCTTCCCCTCTGTGTTTAGGGGTGGTTGTGTAGGTGAGATTATATTCTGGTACCTTTGTATATATTGTATATGTTTTTGGTGCAGGTATGTTTGGTGTGTTTTGGTTTTGGCCTTGTCTTTTTAGGATCTTCTGACATCTGGGGCAAGAAAAGACTGAGGATATGGCGTTGGTCATGCGCATTAGTACCCTGACGTACTGACGTCAGGCTAATGCGCCGTGACCAACGTCAGCCATATACTTTGGTATTCGGGCCGACTGGACAGCGGACTACCTAATAGTTAGGACTGCAGCAATGTGGATCCTCGAACATCTACATTTATGGTAGGTACAAAACTGTACTTTTTATTGTAACCAGAGTGATGGTCAGATGCGATAACTGGAATAATTACTTTTGTGACTAATTCTTACATGGATGACCCAGATAAGTTAGCCATTTCTGCTTGTATTACTGTATTTCTGCTTATACTCAGTAGTTGGGCATGTTTCCACACTTTGTCAGTCATGGGTGGAAATTAGTTGGTAGGAGGAAGGGCTCAGTAACATCCAAGTGTTATACTATTTTGACTGAATTATAATGATATAGTATTTCTACTGAATGATGATGAATGCCTCTGCACTCCACACTAACATGTATTGGAACATGCTAATGCAAAGAATACTGCACCTTTGGCTAGGATTGAAGATTTGGATGGGCTAACCAGGTAATGCATATGATGTACATATATATGTAGTCTTACAATACATCTGTCAAACATCAGTAGTAATCTGTTTGCAATTTCTTTCCTGTGCAGGTTTGTCCACCTTCTGACACTGACATGGCTTCACGACCAGGAGAACGACAAGTGAGAGTGTTGGGTATATGGCCATTCCTACATTCACTGAGCTGTCAGCCATGCCTCCAAAACTGAAAACCAAAAACTTGAGCTTCCCCATATCCACTGTGAAGGTGTACTGGATTGCAAGAAGAGATATGCATTGGAGTGGAGTACTGCAGTTGTTGGAAGAGAAGTATTCCATCTACCCTGAGCCCAACATTCTTGTGCTGCACATTCGAGCGAGTGATGGCCCTCAGTCAACCACCTGGAAGGCTATGGTTTCAAATCACAGCAGTTTTGAACACCTGCAGTCCTGGTGGCCACTTTGTCAGTTTAATATGGAAGACAGCAGTCAACGGGCAGCTCACAAGACCAGACGTTTACATAATGGGTTCATGCATGGCTTGATGCACAGGGTCAGTGAATTTAGTCTGCCATGATAGCATCATCATGGAAGATGTTCACCTGTTCAGAAGGGATGGCGTTCACCTAACTGAGGAGGGCATTGCATTGTTCTTTACTGACCTCTACAATGGCGTGAGGAGAGGTATGCAGGATTGGTAACATGCAGCTTGTGAGAACAATGAAAAGCACCCATGACCAAGTAGGATCAGTATAGTAAGTAAAACTCTTATTATGAAATGTGTTGTGTAAAATATATTTTTCTGAGTTTGGCAAATAACTGTGGTAAGGAGCTGGTGAGGATGCTGAGAGAGAACCGTTTCAGGAGGGTGCTGCCACATACAATCTGTCAGTGACCATCCTACAATGCTTCTTTTTTTGGCTGCTTTTATCAGGCATGTGTAGAATTTAAATGACAGGAAGGGCTTACTAATACAGAACTTTTGATCCCTTAGGTCTATTGCTGAATGTACACGTGTAAAGAGAAAAGGCATAGGTAAGGCAAACTGCTGGCACTGAAAGAGGTCATGACACTGCAGTGGTATCAGCTGTCGGAGTGGTGGTCCTTTTTCTCGTTACATGTACCCATTCAGCAGTATGTTGGCTACACCAAGAATGTGTATATTTACAATCATATGTGTCTACATGGTAAAACAACTGGTTCTTAATGCTGAACAGATATCAATTTTTTTAGGACTCTGGTCATGGAAATTGTGATTTTTTTTTTTCATATTTTGATAAATAACTTTGCAAGGGAGCATCTGAATAACTAATTTTGAAGAAAATATTGATAGTTCCAACATGGTAAAAGAGCTGTCCCTGTATGATGTACAAATGTACAGATATCAACATTTGTTTTGGACTTAGGTTATGTAAATTGTGAATTGTTTTCATATTTTGGTAAATAACTTTGCAAGGGAAACATGTCAGTGTGCCAAGTAATACCTAATTTTGAAGACAATGTTACTCCTTACGAAAGGGTAAAAGAACTGGGTCTGTATGTTGTACACATGTACAGATATCAGTTTTTCGGACTTAGGTTATGGAAATTATGATTTATTTTCATATTTTGGTAAATAACTTTGCAAGGGAGCATGTCAGTGTGCCAAGGAATACCTCATTTTGAAGACAGTGTTACTCCTTACAACATGGTAAAAGAACTGTGTCTGTGCACTATACACATGTACAGATATCAGTTTTAGTCTTCTAGGATTATGAAAATTATACATTTCCAGTACTTCTCATTATTATGCCCATATCTTTGCGAGGGAGGATGGTGATGACACAAATGATGCAACATTTTAATGCTTACATTGAGACGCACACCTTCTACACTGATATGTAGCCTCTGTCTGTTACAGGTGATGAGATATTATGCTTCATTTATTTATCAATTATGAGAATATTATATTAATCATATTTCTGTGAATATCTCCATAAAGGAGCATCGCACAGTAATGGGTAAGGTATCATTTTAAAGCTGACATCCATACAAACAAATTAAAAATGTATGGGTTTGCATGGTACACTGACCAAGGTATTGTGCTTTGCTTTTCCAAAAAGGTAAAAAATATGCACAATATCAGCGTTCCTTGCCAAATATTTAATAATGACCTTGATGTGCACTATCAGCATTTAATGTTGGAAAGGTCAGTTGAACAACTTTCACATTTACATTTTTAGTCTAGCTCTTAGAGTTATGAACGTTTGTTTTTTGTATGGTATTAGAAATGGATTTTCTGAAAATGAGCTCAGGCTGCACTGTTCCTATGGTGGAATTACTCAGGCAGCTTTTTCTGAGCTGCTCCAGAGTGAATGAGTTAAGGCTCCCTAGGAGAGCTCCCACCCCGACCTGGGACGTTAACTTTGTACTGGAGAAGCTCACCCCCCCCCCCTTTGAATCTGCTCCTTCAGCAGAGTTAAAATTCCTTTCTTGGAAAACTGCCTTTCTTTTAGCAATAACCTCAGCTAGAAGAGTGTCTGAGTTACAGGCACTAATGTCTGTGGAACCCTTCATTATTTTTCATGCTGATAGTTTCCCTCAGGACTTAACCCATCCTTTATGCCTAAGGTGGTCTTCAGAGTGGCTCTAAACCAAGCCATGCATTTGCCAGCCTTCTTCCCTAATCCTCAGAATAAAGGGGAAAGAATCCTGCACTCCTTGGATGTGCACAGACAACTCGGGTTCTACCGTGACAGGACTAAACCTTTCAGAAAATCTGACCAGGTGCTAGTCAGCTTTGCTACAGGGGCAGAGGGCAAGGCCATTTCAAAGCAAACCATTTCCAAATGGATAGCATACTGCATCCATTTCTGCTAAAAGCGCCATGGGAAACCTACCCTCTGGGTATCAGAACTCATTCCACTAGAGCTACTTCAACCTCTACAGCATTTCTCAGGAAGTTCCTACCATGGACATGCTGGAAACTGCAACCTGGAATTCTGTAAACACCTTCACCAAGCATTGCCACTTAGCTATTTTTTTTCTAATTCAAGAGCTGGGTTTGCTACAGCAGTCTTACAAGGCCTGCTAGCCAACCCTAACACCTTTTGACTGCCTCCACCCTTCCTCAGCTTTGGGAATCAACCCAAGTGTAATGACTGCAACAGTGAAACACGAAGAACATAGCACAGTTGTGTACACTTACCATAAATGTAGATGTTCGAGTTTATTCACTGTTGCAGTCCTGTTTTCCCTCCATCCCTCTGGTTTTCTGTATCCTTTCTACCTATCCTCTTTATGGCCATCTTTTATGCCAGGGGTATTTACTTTTTACTGAAGGTAACCCACACCAAGTAACAGCTTCCTATTTTGGGGGCTCCTGACATCTGGGGCAAAAAAAAACTGATTTAATGGCGTCAGCTGCATGTTTTATACCCCTGATGTCATGGAAGAGGCGACAGCATCCGATGCAGGAATCCCAAGACTCTGTTGTTCAGACCGAATGAGGGCTACCTGCAGGCAGATAACCCCAAGTGTGATGACTGCAACAGTGAATACACTCTAACATCTATTTTTATGGTAAGTGTGCACAACTATACTTTCCTGAGAGGGGCTAACAACTTAAGGCCCCCTAGGAGAGCACCCACCCCTACCTGGGACCTTAACTTTGTACTGGAAAAGCTCAAACTTCCCCCTTTTGAACCTGCAGCTTCAGCAGAGTTAAAATTCCTTTCTTGGAAAACAGCCTTGCTTTTAGCCTTAACCTCAGCTAGAAGAGTGCCTGAGTAACAGGCACTAATGGCTGTGGAACCCTTTATTATTTTTCATGCTGACAGGGTTTTTCTCAGGACTAACCCATCCTTTATGCTTAAGGTGGTCTCCAGTGTGGCTCTAAACAAAGCCATCCATTTGCCAACATTCTTCCCTAATCCTCAGAATAAAGGGGAAAGGATCCTGCACTTGGGCGTGCACAGACAGCTCAGGTCCTACCCTGACAGGACTAAACCTTTCAGAAAATCTGACCAGTTGCTAGTCAGCTTTGCTACAGGGGCAGAGGGCAAGGCCATTTCAAAGCAAACCATTTCCAAATGGATAGGACACTGCATCCATTTCTCCTACAAGCACCATGAAAACCTACCCCACAGGGGATCAGAACACATTCCACTAGGGCTACTTCCACCTCTACAGCATTTCTGAGGAGTCCCTACCAGGGACATTCTGGAAGCTGCAACCTGGAGTTCTGTACACACCTTTTCCAAGCATTACCACATACCTATTTTCTATAAATTTGCTACAGCAGTCTTGCAAGGCCTTCTAGCCAGCCCTAATGCCTCGACTGCCTCCACCCTTCCCCAGCTTTGGGAATCCACCCAAGTGTGATGACTGCAACAGTGAAACATGAAGAACATAGTACAGTTGTGTACACTTACCATAGATGTAGATGTTCAAGTGTATTCACTGATGTCCTTCAAGGATGCATCTGCAGTCCTAACAAATTGGTTGTCCTGGCCTCAGGCAGCCCTTCGGTCGGCCGGATTCCAAAGTCTGGGTCTGGCCTCAGCTGATGTCGCACTTCACCCGACGTCATAGCTGCAGTTCAGCGGGTATAAAGGCATCAGCCGCCGCCATTTTCCTCAGTCTTTCTTGCCGCGTGGCGCCCGAAGCAGAAGCTGTTCGCAAGTGCCGGTCGGTCAGAACCAGAGATTGCTACTACCGAAGACTTCTAAAAAGCTAAGTACCCCGTTGGGGACTCTTTCTTGCCTCAGCCGATGTCAGAAAAAGTGAATAACTGTTTAACTTGTGGAAAACAAATACCTCATAAAGATTTCCACTCTTACTGCCTACCTTGTTTAGGCCCAGACCACGACGTAGCAGCTTGTCTAGCCTGTGCTTCCTTCAACCGACGAACACTTAGACGTCGGTCGGAGTTTGCAGAGGAGTTTTTCGGCTCCGCTTTTGCTTATATCATGCCGTCGGAGACTCTGACTTCACATTTAGCTAAAAAACGTAAGGAAAAGGACCGACACTCGCGGTCCACGGTTTCGGCTGAAACTGCGGCTAAGCCAACCGCGAGTGTCTCTGTTTCGGCCGCAGCTGAGTCCGCGGTTCTTCCTTCGGCCGAAAGCATGCCTCCTTCTACCGAGGCCTCTTCCAGCATGGTTGAATCTGCTACTGAAAATCCACCTGCTCTTACAGTTTCTCAGGATTTATCAGATACTATCCCCTTAGATGTATCTACTCCTGCACGTGGAGCTGCTAGGCCCCCTGCATCCATGTCAATTAAGGCTTTTGCCAGGGCTAAAGCAGCTAAATCTTCAAAGGCCGTGCCTGCTAAAGCCCCCTCTCACAGGCCTAGCTCTAGTACTCAAATGCTTAGTCTAGCAGAGGATCTCATTTCTTTGATCAGGGGAACCCAGTCTCACCCTGACAGGGCCTCTCACCCACCTCCAGAGAAGAGGCTTAGAGCAGAGCCCCCTTAGCCAGTTTCTTCAGATTATTCCTCTGATGATTCAGAAAATACAAATCCTCCAGAGGGCCCTTATTCTCCATATGAGGACTCTGATGCAGAGGATTCCATACCTTCTGCTTCTCCTCCTGAGGAATTTTCTTTTGGGGAAACCTTGCATGCTATGAGGGAACAATTTCAATGGCAGGGCCAGGATTTTTCAGACTCTAGGAAAAGGCTTAGGACCTTTTTGCATTTACCACAGCAATAGGCCTTTAGCTATTCCTCCAGTACTTACAGTTGTGGATGATGCATTTAATGATGCTTGTACTGCCCCTGACTCACTGCCTCCGGCCCCTGCTAAGCCCGACAGATACTACAGGGTTCCGGACACACATTATCATTTGTATAAGGCTCCTAATGCAGATCCTGAAACTATTTCACAGGGCCCCAAAGCTGTAACAGCTGCCTCTGCCAAAAACCCCCTCCTCTCTGAAAGAGAATCTAGGGCATTGGAGAGATGGGGTAAAAAAGTTTATACTTCTGCTACTCTTTCGGCTAGGGCCTTAAACTGTCAATTCCACATGATTCAGTATCAGGAATTTCTGTTAGATCAGCTCACTAAAAAACTGTCCTCGCCTGAACCTTTAGACCGCAAGTCCCTTCAGGATTTGGTGCATTAACACTCAGCAGGTCAGTAATCATTCCTTAAAATGCGGCTATGATGCACTGGAGGCTTCCTTTAGATCAGCTATGACTGGTACAGTGATCAGAAGGCATGCATGGTTAAAAGAGCAATCCTTACCAGACCATGTAAAGTCAAAGCTTCTAGATGCTCCCATGGAAAAACACAGTTTGTTTGGTTCCCCTGCACAGCAAGTGTTGAAGAAGGTGGAAGAAAAAGCTAAATCTGTCCAGACAGTCAAGGATTTCTTATAGGTCCAGCCTCCGAGGTTTAGTAGGAACTGGCCTTCCAAGAATTGGTCCTTTCCAGACACCACCAGAGCACAGAGAAGCAGAAATAGACGCCCTAGAGGCAGAGGTCAATCCAGAGGTGCCTACAGGGGACGTCAGTGGCAGCCTAACAGCCAGAGAACTACTGCCACAGATCCAGCCACTACCACTTCTACAGGACAATCACAGTGACTTGGCTCTGAAACCGCCTACCAGGGAACAACTGGCAGCACCCTTAGGCGGAAAATTAGCCTTATTTTCAGTAAATTGGCATTACATTACAGGAGACAAATGGATTTTACAGACAATAGACAAAGGCTACAGGTTTCACTTCCATACTCTTCCAAGGAAGAGAGGAATGCCAAACCTACCTCCAAACCAAAGGACAAACGCTCTACAGCAAATAGGCCACTTACTAAGGATGAGAGCTATAGAAAAGGTACCGGCTATGGAACAAGGACAAGGATTTTATTCAAGGCTTTTCCTGGTACCAAGAAAGGAAAACCAATGGAGACCTATCCTCGACCTGTCCGCTCTAAACACGTATCTCATTGTTCCAAAATTCAAAATGCTGACCCTACAGCAACTTCTTCCCATGCTGGGCAAGGAGTCTTGGCTGGTGACTCTGGATCTCAAGGAGGCATACCTGCACGTCCCCATACGACCAAATTGCAGAAGATACCTCAGATTTCTTGCAGGATCAGAGCATTATCAATTCTCAGCATTGCCTTTTGGCTTATCTACTGCGCCCAGAGTATTCACGAAATGCCTGGCATCAGTAATTGCTCATTGCAGGCTTCAGGGAATTCAAATTTATCCATACCTGGACGACTGCCTGTTACAAGCGGACAGCAAAGACAAATTAACAAAAGATTTGAAAAGGTTATTCACCTGCTGCAAGCCCTGGGATACACAGTCAACACAAAAGTCAAGGCTGATACCATCCCAAAGGATAACCTTCCTGGGTGCAGAACTGGACACATCAAACCAGATGGCATTCCTCACAGCAGAAAAACAGAAGCAGCTACCACTCTATTTCATGGCATTAACAACGCAGAACCAGCTTACAGCAAGGAAAATCCTGCAAGCCCTGGGTTACATGGCATCCTGCATAATAATAATTCCACATGCCAGACTACATATGAGGAAGTTGCAATGGTACCTGAGGAATTTATGGTCTCAGCACAAGCACAGCCTAGAAACCCAAATTCCAATAATTCCATGCCTGAAGCAAGAATTACAGTGGTGGGCCCAGGCCTGTCAATTGAACAAAGGACTGCCCTTCCACAGGCCTCACCCAAGCCAGACTATCACCACGGACGCCTCAGACCTCGGTTGGGGGCCACACATGGTGGACAAGTGCATACAAGGCTTATGGACTCAAGACCAGATGAACCTACACATAAATCAAAAAGAGATGCTGGCAGTAAAACAGGCAATTCAGACATTCAGACCATTTCTTCAACAGGGTCATTTGCTGATAAGGACTGACAACACCACGGTTATGTGGTATATCAACAAACAGGGAGGCACACATTCATATCCTCTATGCCGGATGGCAATGGACCTCTGGAATGTGGCCCTGAGCCTCAACATTCAGCTCCAAGCCATATTCGTGCCAGGAAAAGAAAATATACTAGCAGACATCTTAAGCAGAACCACCACGGATGCCCACGAATGGATGCTGCATCCAGACATCTTCAAAACCATCACAAGGAAATGGGGACTGCCAGAAATAGACCTGTTCGCATCCCCACACAACCACCAATTGAAAAAATTCTGCACAAGGACATACCACCCACTTGCTTGGAAGGTGGACTCCCTATCCTTCAGTTGGGAAAACCTGACAGCATATGCATTCCCACCTCTTCCTTTGATGCACAAAGTGCTACTGAAGATCAAAGAAGATCACCCGAGGATCATCTTGATAGCTCCAGATTGGCCGAGGCAACATTGGTACCCGCTACTGAGGAGTATGTCCCGGGAACACGCATGGCCTCTGCCCCTACTACCTCTACTGCTAACACAGAACAACTTCAAAATCCTGCATCCAAACTTGAAAACACTGCAGCTAGCTGCTTGGAACATTACATAAGGAAAAATAACCCAGATTTATCTCAAAGGGTTAAAAACATTATCTTGGAGGCTCGCAGACCCTCAACAAGGAAAACTTATTCAGCAAAATGGAAAAGATATCTCATTTGGAGTGCAACAAAAGGAGTAGATGCATCATTGGCAAACATAGCTAACATCCTGGAATACTTAGCAGAGCTTTTCCACAATGGTCTGTCTTACTCCTCCATTAAGATTCATGCATCAGCAATTTCAGCAGAATACAACATGGATCCTCCAGTCTTTTCTCAACCTCTACTCAGGCAGTTTCTCAGAGGAATTAAAATGTAAAGCCACCAAGGAAACCACCATTGCCTACATGGGACTTGAACTTTGTGTTAGAAAAGTTGACACTCCCCTTTGAACCAGCAGCAACAGCAGAATTACAGTACTTATCTTGGAAGACTGCATTCCTGCTTGCAATCACTTCAGCTAGAAGGGTTTCTGAATTACAGGCATTAATGGCAGTACAGCCCTTCCTTATCTTCCATCAGGATAGAGTGTCCATGAGAACTAATCCTACCTTTATGCCAAAGGTGGTCTCCAGGGTATCATTAAACCAAGCAATACACCTACCAACATTCTTCCCCAACCCACAGAACAGGGGGAAAGATTGCTACATACCTTGGATATACACAGACAATTGCTACTACTTGGACAGAACCAAGAACAATAGAAAAACTGACCAGCTTCTGGTAGCATATGCAACAGGAATGGAAGGAAAAGCAATTTCAAAACAATCTCAAAATGGATAGGAAATTGCATTAGATTTTGTTACTCTTTTCATGGAAAGGCAACTCCAGAAAACATCAGACCTCATTCCACAAGGGCTACAGCCACTACTACAGCTTTCTTACGAGGAGTGGCTACCAAAGACATTTTAGAGGCTGCTACTTGGAGCTCCGTGCATACATTTGCCAAGCATTATAATCTGCCTTTATACTCCAGATCCCGAGCAGGTTTTGCCACTGCTGTTTTGCAAGGGATCTTAACTACACCATAAACTCTTAGTGCCTCCTTAGTGCCTCCTCACCCAGTTTGGCTATGGTATTCTACCCATTTGTTAGGACTGCAGATGCATCCTTGAAGGACATAGTACAGTTTTGTACCTACCATAAATGTAGATGTCCGAGAGGTATGCATCTGCATTCAGGATTACCCACCCTCCTTCCCCTCTGTGGTACTCCTAGGGTATTTGCCCATCTTGTAGCTAGCTGGGGGAATCTATTATGGTGCATTTGTTTGTATATATGTATATACATGTTTATTTCTATTTGCTCTCTATTGTTTGGAAACATTTGCATTTATCCAAATTTAGCCTTCCTAGAGGGCACCTGGCATCTGGGGCAAGAAACACTGAGGAAAATGGCGTCGGCTGATGCCTTTATACCCGCTGAACTGCAGCTATGACGTCGGGTGAAGTGCGACATCAGCCAAGGCCAGACCCAGACTTTGGAATCCGGACGACCGAAGGGCTGCCTGAGGCCAGGACAACCCATTTGTTAGGACTGCAGATGCATACCTCTCGGACATCTACATTTATGGTAGGTACAAAACTGTACTTTGCATTCGTCGCACTTGGTTTATCTGCCTGCAGGTAGCCCCTCAGTCAGCCTGAATACCAGAGTCTTGGGATTTCTGCGTCGGATGCTGTCGCTTCTTCCATGATGTCAGGTCGTCAGGGGTATAAAACAGGCAGCCGACGCCATTACATCAGTTTGTTTTTGCCCCAGATGTCACGAGCCCCCTCAAATAGGAAGCTAGTATATACCACTGCCATAAAAAATGACCATATAGAGGATAGGTAGAAAGGATAGAAAAAAAACAGGGGGCTGGAGGGAGTGAAACCAGGACTGCAGCAGTAAATAACTGTTTCCCTCCCTCCAGCCCCCTGTTTTTTTCTATCCTTTCTACCTATCCTCTATATGGCCATTTTTTATGGCAGTGATATATACTAGCTTCCTGTTTGGGGGGCTGCTGACATCTGGGGCAAATAAAACTGATGTAATGGCATTGGCTGCCTGTTTTATACCCCTGATGACCTGACGTCATGGAAGAAGCGACAGCATCCGACGCAGAAATCCCAAGACTCTGGTATTCAGGCCGAGGGGCTACCTGCAGACAGATAACCCAAGTGTGACGAATGCAACAGTGAATACACCCGAACATCTACATTTATTGTAAGTGTACACAACTGTACTTTTCCATACCAAAATGACTGGCTTTTTACTGCCACAGTAAAAGAATCCCTGATCAAGGCCAAATGCTGCAACCAAATAAAGCAATTCAGTTCATAGGATGCCACCTGAATACAATTGCATGCATTTTCTCTTCCTTCATAAAGGCTTCAGATAGTGAGCCCAGTTGATCCAAAACCGCCCTTAGTTTTCATGTACTCCAGTGGTCCTAGTACTTGGAATCTTGGGATTGATTGGTTCATCCATACCAGTGGTAAACCTGCCACAATTTCATACAAGAATGGTACATTGGCTTCTTGGGTCAGAATGGTCACAAGCAACAGATGCTCCCTCTCTCCTAGTAATAGTCCTCTACTTTTACAGAGTTTCAATGTGTTGGTGGTGAAGTTCCCCCATGTTTCCCTAGGAAGACTGTTTGTAATGCTAGTTCCTGTATTAGTGGTGACCATAGGTGCTTCCTTCTTGGGGTGGGGGCATTTCATGGGAGGATGGTCCAAGAGATGCATGGACACAACAAGAGGGCCTACCTTCACATTAATCTCCCAGAGATGAAAGCATTGATCCTTGCATTGCATGGAACTACAGGATGACTTTCTGCCAGAGGTAATTTCCATACAAACCGCATGACTGTAGTTCAGTACATCTAGCAGGAAGGAACCGGGTCATACCTCTTATGTTGAGAAGCCATGATAAAGTGGCAGTGGGTAGTAGCTTCACGTCGCTTCTTGATAGCAGCGCACACTTGTTTCTGGGAAGATCACCAGTCTTTTCAACATACTCTTCAGGTTCATTCTGTTGCCTTAAGTTGTCTCTTGTCAAGTATTCCATTGCTGAGGCTATTCTTGCTGCAGTCATTTTGCCTCCCCAGACAGCACCAAGTGCAACAACTACATTTGCTCTAATCATCGCCCCCAACCCAAAGGGATTGTCACTGAAAGATGCTCTAGTCTGACAGTGGCCATGTGGCTCCCTTACTCAACTGCTAACAGACCTGGGTAATTAATGACCCATGAGGCTGATCAGCCTCCTCTGTAAGGCTGTGGAAGGGATCATTATGGAATTAATAAATAAGGATGTAGGTAACATACTAGACAGCACTCTATCCAAGCCAGATTCATACAGAAGGCATTCTGATGCAAAGCTGCAGTGACCCTCATTGCCTTTTATTGGCCCAGATAAATCTGCCTCTCAACTACTACTGAAGCCTCACATCAGACTGAAGAAAATGGCGTCTGTTGCAATATATATATATATCCCTGGCGCACTGACGTCGGGGATGAGGCAACAGCAACTGACGTCGGACCAAGACTTTGGAAATTCGGCCTATTGCGGGACTGCCTGACGACAGGATAACCCAAGTGTGATGACTGCAGCAGGGGGAACACGATGAACATCTACATTTATGGTAGGTACAATACTGTACTTTTCTCCAGTTCCACTGATTGCCAGAGACCCTTCCTTGTCTTAGGATGTGGTGCAGATTCTTTCTGCATCCCAGAGAGTCCACCTGTAGAGTATACGGTATACTGTAGAAAATGAAAACCTTTTATTTGTTTTGGTGTGGGCAGCTGCTTTAGTAGAAACCATGTAACGTGTCTGTTGTCAAGATATTACTTGTCTTATTGCAGCTTATTTGTTTCAGGTTCCAGTTTTTCAGCCATCAAAGTCCATGTGGCTGCAGTCTCTAACCTTCACTAAAGTGTTGACTCCTGCACTTTCACATAGGCTTTGTACAGCCTTTCTTAAGAGAACCTTTCTATTGTATCCTCCGATTAGAGAATCACTTCTCCCCCATGGGATCTCAGCTTAATTTTCGAAGGGTTGGCAAGGTCTCCTCATGAGCCAGCATCTTCCACTTTGAAACTTCTCTCTTGGAAAAATTTTTTCTGTCCAAAATTATCACTGTGAGAAGTACGAGTTCCAGGCCCTGTCTGTGTCTATCTCTTACCTTACTTAGTGCTTCACAGGGACTGTCTCACTGTGCAGAAATCCTCCTCTTGTCCCGAAGATGGCATCCAGAACTAACTTGAACAGCCCATTCATCTGCCACTGTTTTTCTAACTTTCAGGCAAAGGAGAATATACTGTACATTAGATGTTCATTGATACACAAGGTTTTTACCTACACAGAATAACCTTTTGAAAAGGTTATCAAATTTGTGCCTTTGCAGCAAAAAAATTGGTTTCAAGGTCATCTTATCCAGATGGCTTTGATATATTATCTTTGTTCTGCTAACAACTATGCCTTAATATGCAGACCTAAGGTTTATTCTACAATATTTGTGGCTGCTGCTTTGTCCTTCAGTCAACAAAATCCGTCCTGCTGTAACTTGGTCTACATTGCATACCTTTTCCAAGCATAAACTGGACACAGGTCTAGGCCAGCCTTTGGAGCCATCATCCTCCGGGGGGGGGGGGTAGGTAGTCTTCCACCCTGCTGTTCTGTAGCTGGGGATTCTGTCCCATCTATTGGTTTGGGCAGATAAGATGAATAGTATATGGCAGTTGTGGACTTAACATAATGATGGAACTTTTCATCCACATCTGTCTTGTATGGCAACCTTCCGTCCATCCTCCTTCCAAATTGTCAGTTCTGAAGGACCTAAAGAATCTTTAGAGCTCTCTCCTGTGACTTCCATATCACACCTATAGTCCTTCTTAGGCAGCAAACTCTGAGGCACCCTCACCTGTACATGTATTTTGAACAGGGGAAAAAAGTAATGGAGCTTGAGATTGAGTACAAATTTTGTTAGTTTGTATACAAGCAGCAGCCCAAAGACCCATCCATCATATCTGCAGGACTTGGATGAAAGTTATGGTAAGTACACAACTACCTTGTATCACATACTGTGACCCAGAGGACATTGACAGTCAGCTTGATGAAATTGGTCTCAAACTTCACTCATCTCTCCTCACAATTTTCTCATATTGCATACCCATATCTGCATCTCCCAAGACACAGATCCATGCTAAGGCCAAAAACACTACTGCTATGTGGCCGAACAACATTTCAGGCTGTCTGGTGGTCAGTCTGAAACATGACTTGCGAGACCCTCTACAAAGGCTATTCGGTACCAACCTCAAAACAGATTTTGTTCCAGACAAATGGAGGACAGCAGCAGTCATTCCCTTGCACAAAGGTGGGACTTGAATGGACCCGAGTTGTTCTAGATCCATAAGCCTGATCAGCCTCATCTGTAAGGCTATGGAATAGATTATGGACTTAAGGATATAGATAACCTACAGACTATTGATCCAAACTATTTTGAGTTCATTCAGGTCAGATCCTGCCTACTTAAAGTAGATGACATCTAAAAAAAAATTACTGTAGCAAATCCGTACACACTGTATAATTAGACCACACAAAAGCATTCTACACCATCCTGCACTCTGGTATCATAGATCAGTTCTGTGAGCTAAATGTAAATCCCTATGTAACTTGTTGGAAAGCAAATAGAACCCAGGAAATAAAGGAAATAAAGGTAGGTGGCTGTACCTCTTCCATAAGACTTGTCAGCAGTGTACTTCAGGGTTCAGTCCTTGGGCCACTCTTTGACATTTACTTTTCAGAGGTCACAGCTAATGTTAAGGGTTTGTGGCTGACCATGTTTGCAGTTCTCTGCAAACTTGGTACTATATTCTCCAGGGGACACCATGATCCTTCAAGAGATCTTGTAGCAAACAAATAGTTGGTGTCAAAACCATCAACTAAAACTAAATGCCAATAACTGTACAATTGCATCGTTTGGCAAGTGGGACTCCCCTTTTAACTGTCACATTGATAGCACATCTACAAAAACTGATCTTGTAGTCAGAAATATGGGAACCTATGTCAATGGCAAGCTGTCCTTTGATCACCTCATACCCACTATTTTAAGAAAAACCCTGTTTCATCCCACAGATTGTATTTAAAGATGTGGTGTTCAGGTCCAGGGATGTAATCAATCCAATGTACTCTGCACTAATTCTGTGATCATTTAGTGAGCATAATACCTGTTTCAGTATGTACTTGTCTTGGGTGGTAAGAGCTAGCAAGTTAGGCTGGTGCACGGCAAGTGTACTAGGTAAATCCAAAAGAAAAACGCCAGCACCCAGGAGGATATGAAGAGAGAAATTTATTTGAAACTGAAACTACTAGACCGGTTTCAGCGGCAAGGCTTTCTTCAGTAGTAAGTTGACCCAAGTAGTGAGTCATATTCTTATATAATCTCAATAATGATTCAAATGACATCACTTCCTGTAATTAAAGCAAAACACACAAAAAAAAGGTTATAAAATAACCATAAAAAAAAGTTTAAACATGCATGGAATGCAATAAAATATAATATATAATGATAAACCTTGTTTCTGAACTGAGCTTGGTGCAAATATCTCTAGATGGCAGCCCAATTTAATACAGTCTGAGTAATGGAATAATATATTCAAAAATAACAATGGTATTTTACCAAAAAAGCTCCACCTAAATATCAACACAAATTAAATCTAGAAAATTGCAGTACATCATAATATAAAAATGAATATAACAGGAACCTCACCACCAAGAAACAGGAGGGTGAGTAATAGCCCATAGCCAACCCATCCAGAAAACAGTTAAACATGAATAGGATATAATAATATTAAATAAACCTATTCATGAGCTGAGGATGGTACATATATTTCCTAACGTAAGCCCAATAAAATTAAATATTAGAAAAATGAATAATTAAATATTATACAAAAAAAACGAATACAAAATGTGACCATATAAACAATCTAGAAGAATGCTGTACATAATAAAATGGATATATCAGGCACATCACCATTTTAATACTGAAGTGCAAAACATAAAGTGATTACAAAAACCAAGCTTGTGTTATGCACTTAATTCATAATTTATCATTTAATCCCGGGGGGAAAAGACCCCCAAGTTTGATGATCCATCTTTTTTCTTTAGCATTTAAAATTTGATACCAACCTGTTTTAAATGATCGATTGCCTGTGATGCAATCAATAATAATAAATGAAAATTTGGCAGTAGAATGCTTAATGGTGTGTCTGTAAAGTGCATTGGTCAGTCTCTTATTTCTGATGTCCCCAATATGTTCAGAAATTCTGATACGAAATTGTCTTGATGTTTGACCAATATAGAATGCCTGGCAAGTGCACGTGGCAAGATATATGATCCAGTCAGAGCTACAATTACCAAAAAATTGAATGTCATATATTTGGCCTGTATTTTTGCTGGTAAAACTGGTTGTTTTAAAAATGTAGCTGCAGAAACTGCAGTGTCCACATGGATAAATGCCTATAAGTTTGTCACCAGTAAGTGTCCTTTGTGTGAGATGATCTTCCCTTGCTGTGGTTTTTTTGTAGTGTGAAAATAAAGAGCCTAAAGTTTTACCTTTCCTGTATGAGAAGTAACATCGTTCCCCTAGATAATCTGACAAAAGGGGATGTGAGTAGAGTATGTTCCAATGGTTATTGATGATGTTAACTAGGTTTCTGCTATTTCTGCCATAGGTTGTAACAAATCTGCATAGATCAAATCCCTGGTTTCTGGATCGTGTATTATATTGGAGAAGGGAATCCCTGGATTTAGTGTTGCTGAATTGAATTGCTGAATCAATAATTCGAGGGGAATAACCCCTAGACAGAAATCTTTTAGTAAGGTCCATTTGATGGTTATGAAAATCATCATTTGAGGAACAAATTCTTTTAACACGCAAGAATTGAGATTTGGGTATATTTCTAATGATATGTTTAGGATGGTGACTATCGGCATGTAAAAGGGTATTGTACTGTGGGAATTTTCTGTGAACTGACGTTTTTAGTGTATTATCTAACTGCCTAGTTAGATGAACGTCCAAAAAATTAATTTCACTCTTGTTATATTCAACAGTAAATTCAATACCCCAGATGTTTCCGTACAAATGCTCAATAAATTCCTGACCTCCTTTCCATACTAGCCAACAGTCATCCAGGTACCTCCTCCATATATCCATTTCTGGTAAGTAAACATTATGCATAGGGTCATAAATGATGTGTTCCTCGATGTAACCCATAAAGAGGTCTGCATAAATGGGTGCAAAGGAGGCACCCATAGCTGTGCCTTGAAGTTGCCAATAGCAGTCTTGTTGGAAATAAAAGACATTTTTAGTTAGAATGTGTTCCACCATACATATCAGTAATGTATTCATCCCAGGGGGGTATAAATTGGATTTATTGAGCCAAAACTCCAAGGCCTTCAAACCCGCCCAGTGTGGGATACTAGTATATAAGGAGGATACATCCAAAGTACACATTAACCATTCTGGGTCCAATTGAGATTCGGAAACAATCTGCAGAAATTCCGTCGTATCCTGGATTCTAGCCCGAACATACGATAATAAAGGTTTCAATTTATCAGTGAGAAACACAGATATAGATTCAGTAAGCGACCCAATTCCGGATACTATTGGTCTGCCTGGTGGCTGATGACTAGATTTATGTATTTTAGGAAGTAGATATAGTTGTTGTTTAACAGGATCCTTAACCATCAAGTGTGTTTTCGTTTTTTCGGAAATGATCCCAGATTTCACTGCTTGTTCCAGAAATTCATTAATTTCCAACTGGAAACCCGGTGTAGGATCAATTACCATTTTCATGTAATGATGACGGTTGGATAGTTGTCGAAGACCTTCATTCACATAATAGTCATTGTCCATAACAACAACCGCACCCCCCTTTGTCAGCAGGAATGATAACTATGTCTGTGTTGTTTCTGAGTTGTGTAAGGGCTGTTTGTTCCTTCTTTGATAAATTATGCCTAGTAGTGTCATCGGACCCGGAATGAAAGTGTATGTCTTTAATGACTGCCTGCTGAAAAACAGCAACATGTTTATCCATGGGAGGATTAAATCTAGATTTGTGAAATTTGAAATCAGATGATCTTTGAGTGTCCTCCGTTTGATCCTGTTGTTTGAAAAATAGTTTAAGGTTAATCTTTCTACAAAACTCTATAGTGTCAGAAACCAAGGAACTTTCATCAATAAAGAAACCAGGAATAAAACCAAGGCCTTTATTAAGCAGGGAGTATTGATCATCAGTTAAAACATGTTTTGAAATGTTGAGAACATTTGTACATTGTTGGTTCATTTCACTATCGACAAGAAGAGTTCTTCTAAATTTGTGACCCCTGTGTTTCCTACCTGCCCGGTGTTTTTTGCCCCTAAAGGGGCCTCAGTTCTTTTGCCCCTTTTGGCATTGGGAGAATCACCAGTGTTGTGTGTGTCTGTGTCTGTAGTCGAGGATTCTTCCCCTGAAGTGATATAGTTAGACCCTGTTTTTTTCAAAATGGATCTAGGTCTCTTTACGTACAAATGAGACATTCTTAGTGCCATAGGCAAACCTGACACCCCTATGTGATTCAAATTGTCTGCCCTTGTCATAATCATCTTTATCCCTGGCAAATTTATGTAATTTCTTGCTTTTTAAATTGCTTTCTAAAATGGATAATTCTTTAGATAATTTGCTCAGACAACCCGGAAAACTAGTGTTATTTTCAAATTGTTTGAGATTATTGCAAGTTTTTTCAACTTCATTGATGTTGCCCTGTATTGTTCTCTCATAAAAAGAAGCCAAAATATTTACTCTGGCCATGGCAGCCTCCTGTTGTGCATGTTGCTAATCTTTAAGTAAGATCTCATCCGGTGTACCAACCAACGGTTGGATTTTACATCTCAGTCCCCGAGGGGATATATTTTGTACTTTGGTAAGCTTTAAACAATTTATGATGCCAAATGTTCGTTCTTAATATTTTGATTTGTTTGCTTAATTTGAAGAATAAGTTGTCGCAACCGTCAACTGGATCTATGGTATCCAAATCAACCATTTCTGTGGATTCAGTACCAATTCCAAAAATTTTTAGATCATCCTTGGAGCATAAACCAGATAGTAAATTTTTAAGATCCATGACAATGAGTTGCTTAGAACCAGAACAAAAATATATTTGCTGAACAAACAGGAAAATCCGGATTGAATGACCAAATTATGAGTATCCTCAAAAATAGAAAATTGACAATTTTAATCACATAGGAGTGTAGGTTTAAGTATCTTACCGAAAAAACAGGGCCAAAAAATGTGTGATATCCCAGCATAAAGTATGTTCAAAAATAGTTCACAGGACGTGATGATACAGGGGATATTCAATGACTGAGGTAAATTGCATGTTACCAAAAGCTTAAATGTTATAAATGGAGTGTAAGTTTGTACAGAATAAGTTTGTACCAAAAAATTAACGAAGCAACAAATGGTGTAACAACACAGAAAGCCAATCCTCATGTATAGGAAATAACCAATATGTTTCCACAAAGTGTAGTGGAAAAAACAATTTAGTTTGTTCCTAATAATACATGGTAAAGTATAGCCCTATAATTCAACCAATGATAGTACTCAACATGAATGAATATGGACCTGTCTATTTAAACAAAATACCCACAATGAAAGTCAGTAAGATATTTGCCAAATATATATAGAAATATCCCGTGCTGTATATCTTACCAAAAATAATATAGCTTAACGGCAGTAAAACCCGTTAAATCATCCAAGACAATGTAATAATATATGTAATATAATATAACAGAACAAGGTAATATTCTTGTAAGGACGTACTAAATGGTGAAATAAGTGACCCAGATATTCAATATGATGTGGGTCAAAAAATATAATAGGCCATTGCGAACCTGGAATAATCTCAAAAACCAGTCCTTGTATTTAGCGTAATATGTTAGCAAAAAATTAGAAGTATCCAGCATGAAGTGCCCTTCAAACGTAAAAAGAGCTAAATAGCAATGAAGCAAATTGGATCATCAAAAATGGTGATGAAATGTATGTATCCAGTAATTTGAGTCTGTAGAAAATGTTAATCTTCTGAAAAATGCAAAATAATCAAGTGTATCAACCAAATACCTAGTATAGAATTGTTCAAAAAATGAATATCATAATGGGCCAATCAAAAACCAAATAGTTAGTAAAATCTCAAAGACAAAAACTTCTATTTAGTACAATAGATCCTGTGCAAATATCCCTGATTAAAGAAACAGGGATGCATTAATATTATTATAAGCATAAATGTTACGAGTCCATTTTTTAGTAATGAAACCCAACATAAACTGTACCTGAATGATGGTAAAGGCTGTCTAAAGAGTCAAAAGAAACTATATTAGAATATAAGTTATAAGTACGTTAAACAGCTGATATTAACTTTGATGAAGCAAATGTTACCATTCACAAAGTCTATGTCTCAAAAAACAATGACCAAATCACAAAAAAATATTGTAGTATATATTCATTGCAAATATGACAATATTGTTATAAATAATTTTGTATATAAGAGCAATTAACCTTGAACCTACACTAAAGCTAATAAGCAGAGCATATATAGAGCATACAATATGCCCGTGGACATATAAGTGTAAAATGCTGATTCAAAAGTCCTAGACCAAAAGCCAACAGACCAATCCGCATCTAGTGATATCTAAAAAATGCAAAGGAAACACTGTTGTAATTAGTTATATGTGTATTAGGAAGCTGTAACGTGTAAAACGCACATATAGCTATACATATGAAACATTTATTCCAAAAGTCCTGGACCAGTTGTCATTAACTAGAAAAGCCACAAACAGCTCGTATAAAATACTAAAACTGTTGTATTAGATACATACATTACGCATACATTCTGATATACATACTGTGACTCGTAAATAACATAGATAAAGCTTATAGTATATATAAACACGCATATAAATATGAAACGATCATCCAAAAAGTTTCAATACCCAATGTTATTCATTCAATTAGCCTCCAGCAATATGTATCGAAGTATGTCCCAATGTTCCAGTAAGCGACTGGACCCAAAACCGGAAGTTATTGCTCCGTGAAAGAAAGTGGGCATTTGTCAAAGTTCCATAAACCCTGATGTAAATATGGGTAACTCTCTCTGTAATTGAAAAATGAAACAATACAGTACCTTAGATATGCTGAAAAAATGAGCAATTTAAGAACAGCGCCAGTACAGAGCCCAAATGGTATTCAACAGATCCAAGAGATCCTTGTGCTATAAGTAAACTCTGTAGCTGCATAAGCCCTGATTCAAACCGGTGGAAAAAATATATCGCATCCAAAGTTCAGCTAGTAAGCCATGTAGAGAAGTCACAAAATGTCCAAAGTCCAAATAGTGATGATTCCAAAGAACTGGTAAGGGCGTATGCAGTCTAAGATAAGAAGATCAAGCCCGACTGCAATGCCAAACGAAATCGAGCACCCAAAAAACGTATCAGCAACAGCATATAGCGACTAGCGACCAAAACCTGTTGCAAATCCGCTTACCATACGCTTTCAACTGATTTCAGGAACCAAGTCAAAAATAAAAATATAGCACCAAGCCCCAACGATGAAGAATAGACAATCCAGATGCCATTAGTTCGAATTCGTGTGTGGGGAAAAAATCCCCAACTGCACACACCAAAAATTGGCTACCCGAAGGTAGATCCTCCAAACGCCCACAGCCAGCAATGAGAGAAGTTTGTCTTGGGTGGTAAGAGCTAGCAAGTTAGGCTGGTGCACGGCAAGTGTACTAGGTAAATCCAAAAGAAAAACGCCAGCACCCAGGAGGATATGAAGAGAGAAATTTATTTGAAACTGAAACTACTAGACCGGTTTCAGCGGCAAGGCTTTCTTCAGTAGTAAGTTGACCCAAGTAGTGAGTCATATTCTTATATAATCTCAATAATGATTCAAATGACATCACTTCCTGTAATTAAAGCAAAACACACAAAAAAAGGTTATAAAATAACCATAAAAAAACAGTTTAAACATGCATAGGATGCAATAAAATATAATGTATAATGATAAACCTATTTCTGAGCTGAGCTTGGTGCAAATATTTCTTGATGGCAGCCCAATTTAATAAAGTCAGAGTAATAGAATAATATATTCAAAAGTAAGATACAGAATATACACAATATACATTATATTTTATTGCATCCTATGCATGTTTAAACTGTTTTTTATGGTTATTTTATAACCTTTTTTTGTGTGTTTTGCTTTAATTACAGGAAGTGATGTCATTTGAATCATTATTGAGATTATATAAGAATATGACTCACTACTTGGGTCAACTTACTAGTGAAGAAAGCCTTGCCGCTGAAACCGGTCTAGTAGTTTCAGTTTCAAATAAATTTCTCTCTTCATATCCTCCTGGGTGCTGGCGTTTTTCTTTCAGTATGTACTTGTCCAAGCACTTCTTGTTGCTGGAATGATCACAGTGCTTCCTTACCAAAAAAATCAAGGCCCTAAATCATGAAAATTGTGGACCATCTCATGGCATTGTCCTCTGCATCATACAGGCTTCTGAGAGTAGATCTCTGCCTTGCTTATAGAACCTCTACAGACCCTACACTGTGAAACCTGTTACACACTTGAGAGTCTAATGGTGACTTAACTGCTGAAGGAATCTCTATTTCCTCTGCAACGTAAGTACAACAACAAACCAAGGGATAGCTATTGCAGAGAATTTGTTTCTGTATAAGTCTTCCACTTCACATAAAGCAAAGTACTTCTCATGTTATTCAGACATAATTTGGATGAATGGGATGGGTAACTGCAAATCTTCCCCCAGTTTAACACACTTCTTCCTGATGGATAGGGGCAGTGCTTAAATTTCCCATCATATCCTTGTTATGCCCATCTCCTCTGGGTTGTTTTTACACAGATTATAAGGGCTAAAATCCATGACTGGGATGTAAAGCTAGGCGGCTTAAGTTCCTCACAGAACAATAGCTTAGTAAGTACTAAAAAGGGCTGTACAAATAAGCAGGTGGTTGGATGAATTCCTCAAAAACCCAAACCAGTTGGTTTAGCTTTATAATAAAAAAAAACTCATTTAGAAATAAGGTGTTACTTGGTCACTATGATTTGTTTTGCATAGTACTATCTGTTAAGATACTGCATCAGTGTAAACTTAAACTTTGTCATGCTAATATTGAATGCAAATTACCATTTGATATGTCTTCATGTTTCAAGTCATGGTCAAAAGTCGTTGCACCATCCCCCACACCTGCTTAAAGGTATAAATAAGATGTTAACTGTGTGGATTACTGCTATAGTAGGGGTCATAAGTCATTGCAGTTAGCTGCTGTGCATACAAGTCTGACTAGCCATACTTCCAGAGCTTAAAACATCCTCCAGTAGACTGGGCTTCTTGTACTGAAGACATCAGTATTAATCAGAAAAATGGAGTGCAGCTTGCTTCATCTTCAGTTCTTTTCACCATAATGTTGGTGCTTGAGTATTGGTTTCACTTGTGCAAGATTTCTGCTGTCAGAGCCAAAAGTA
>NC_056729.1:613259602-613302102 GCF_019279795.1 Protopterus annectens | reverse complement strand
TAGGTGTTTGGAAAGAGCTGGACAACCAAGTTAAAAGTAACTTTCTGTCAGCAGTTTTGTTCTGCAACATTAATGTTGGCTAATGCCTTCTGACAAAACACTATAGCTTCAGTGTCTGGAAGCAGTTAACAGAGATTTTAGTCACTGTCCCATAGTCAATAGTGTACTGTTAATCAGTTTTGGCCCAATGTCTCATACTCCCTTTGAATCACCATATTGGCAGACACTTGGTACCAAAAAGCCCTTAATATTTTTGTACCTTAAGAGAAAAGACTGAACTTTTAATCTGATAAATTGGGTTATCAGTTTCATTTTCCTCAGTTTTAGAATTCCTTCTTATCACTATAGAAAATTTTTGGCAAAGTACTTGAACTGCAAAGAAACATGAAGACCACTGACTATTCGGAAATGTTTGTCTCCAGCTTTGGTCCCATAATTTTAATTGGGGACTGCAGCCTTAGACGCCTTCTTTAGTTTCTGTAAACCTTGGCTATAGATTGTCACTGTTGAAGTGACGTCCCAACTCTATTTTCATAAATGGGAATAAGGGGTTGGTGAATGGATGCAGATAAAGAACAGTGGCTGGAAAGGAGTGATATTCCCTGTTTAGAAGAATCTAAAGTGGCTTGTGCAGACAATAAGGACTTGATAGTTCAAATGCTGGAGTTGATATCCGAAATGCTGAATATGTAGGTTGCTGTTTTGGAAGGTCATTTCTATAACTGATGTCTAGCATGCATTGCAATATTCCCATTTAATGTAAGTTGCAAAATGTTTTGCAGTATAGATTGTTTTAATCTGCAAAACAAGCACATAGTTTAGGTATGTTCTTACAAGACCTGTTTCTGCTGTATCTGCTAGTTTACAGAAATGCATTTTTGCCTTACAGAAATGTGAATATTTACTGCTCAAACTTTATATCCAGGAAGAAAGTTCTGTGTTCGTACGAGATCCCCGTGAAACTGTAAGTACAGTTTGTGGGCTAATGAAGCACAGCAGTATTAATGTACTAGAAATGTTAAAACTAAAATTTGGAGTCTACCAGTATTGGACAAAATAGTTATTGCCCAGTGCATATGACATTTACTCAATACAGGTGTGTTTTATTCTTCCAAAATGAATGGTGCCTCTGAAATTTAAATTTACCAAATGCAAGTGTTTGAAAGTTGTATGTGATTGGATGTGTTATAGAATGTTGCTTTCATACATGAGTCGATAGTGCTGGTTCATAAATGTTAGTGTAAGAAAGGCCAGAATAAGAGGAAATGACAAGCAAGATCCTAAGGTGAACCCTTAGGGCTGAAACGGACAGTGACCAGCTGTGACGCCACCCAGCACTTTGATCAATCTCCGAACTCGTGTCCTCTTCCCACAGCCCCATATGAGTTAAGGGGGCACCAGCTCTTTGTAGAAATGTGATGAAAACATTACACTAAAAAATGGATACTGAAAATTCGAAAATAGAGGCTTCAGTTCTTTAAAAAAGTTATTGGGTATCCCACTAGTTCACAAGGAACAAAGACGTATTATGTTCCATGCCTACAATAGAAGCTTTGGTTGCAGGGCACCATAGACAGAACACCAAAAGAATAGCAGAGCAATAGGCTTAAGATTGTTTAGTCCCAAGAAAAGGTGTGCCAAGGTTAAACGAGTTTCTAAATTTAAAAGGTCTCGCGCAATACCACACCTCAGCTGGAATGAAACTGAAGAAAACGTATTCATCCCATACATTGATTCAGGACTTCATGAGAAAAAATATACCATCTCCATACCTGCAATTTATAATGCAGTTAAATCATGTAACAATATTAAGTCACATTAATTCATTAGTAAAATATTCAGATCTTATATTAAAAACACAAGATATCAAACTGACTTCATGCAGTTTGTAAAACTTTTTTAAAAAATACTAGCAACCACAGGAAATGCTGTAAATACAAATGCCAAAATTCCACAGCAGTGCAGAAAAGAAAGCCAATAAATGTCCATACACCTGTAGGCAAAGACAAAGCCAAGCCAAACCAATATGGTATAAACTTTAATACAAAATGTCTACACCAAATAAGCACTTTGGTTTCACCCACGGAAACTTCATCGGAATGGTGTATTACCACAAACAGTTAGTCAAAACCTGAATGTGAGTGGCTGTAAGTTAATTACACAATGTTTGAAAATTTAAAGAAACATCACAGAAACTTGTATACGCTTGTTTAACATATATACACATATATGCACAACGCAATTTGGTAAAAATATGTACAAATATTTACAAAAATGTATGTACACAAATATTTACAGAAGTGTATAGAATCTCCTAAACATGACAAAGATGTTAGAAAGTGTTTGCTTTCAGTTTCAAGGCAGGAACTATAGAAAGGTGGTCATTTAAACGAGGATTTACACAGGCATCAAAAAACATTTGTCATATCTCTTGGTATGCCAACCTGGTTTCGCGGTCGCCATCCCTTTTCTGGAATCTGAACATGCTGTATCACCCAGAATTTAAATCTGGCTGAAGGACAAACTAAATGATGTCTGTACAGGGCATTGGTGTCTTTGCACCTGTTTAAAATCATACAAGTGCTCATATATTCTCTAAGACCATGGATGGTTGGATGGTGGTCAATAACAGTGATAAGCTTGGATAAGTTTCTTCCTACTGAAGGATACCACAATTGTGCCTCTATATAGAATGCATAACAGATGGTACAATATGCCATGTATACTATTCTTTTAGAGGCACAATTATGGTATCCTTCAGTAGGAATAAACTTATCCAAGCTTATCACTGTTATTGACCACCATTCAACACTGTGCGCAAATGCCACATCTGAAAGTACCCTTATTTTTATGTGGTGTGAAGTTATTAACTCGTGATGCATTCTCAAATAAGTTAAGGTTGGCACCTCTCCTATAACTAACCTTTTAAAGGAATATTAAAAAACTGAATGTGTTGGGCATCAGGGCAAACATATTCCAGAACTTAAAAATAATTTCTTTGATTCACAAAGAATCTTGGATCTGAAGTAGTTTACTTCATTTGCTCTTCAACCTGTGGGTCTTTGGATCCACATCGGATCTGACACTGCTGTATTTTCCAGCTACGTCTCTGAGCTCCATGCTCCTCCCCTTACCCATAATGTCCCCATCTCCCTGCTCCCTTCAGATCTCGTTTGCCGCCTGAGAGGAAGCAGCTTGGGCCGAGCTCCAGAGCATTTAGGAGTGTTTTTGAACAGTAATTGGTTCCCTTTTTTTGGCTTTTCTATCTCTAATTTCTCTTCTACCTTTTTCTATACTTTCTCTGGGTTCTCCGTAGCAAAAAAAATAGTTCTTGGGCTTTGCTATTTTTCCTCCCACTTCTCTCTTTCTGTGTGTCTGTGTGTGTTGGGCCGGCAAAGGCATGGCAGATGCCCCTATGCCTGGCTTCAAAAGGTGCACAGTGTGTGGTCATAAGCTTTCTCCAGCTGATGGCCACACTGTGTGTGGTTTGTTTGGGGGTGGCTCATCTCCAGTCCCCCTGTCCTATGTGCGCTGTGTTTAATCCCAGGCCATGTAAGGACAAACTGATCCTTAAGGGCCTGTTGCCCTCATTTATTGGGACTGCGGTCCCAATTGTCCCCTGCTGGGAAATCAGTGGCTGCTGGTTTGTCTTCCCCTTTCATGGCCTCTGGGACTCACCCTCCTGCCAAAAGGCCCTGGGAAGGGGATAAAGCCAAGAAGGACTGATCCCCTAGACAGCTTGTCGGAGGCCGATCACCCGCCGAAGGTTAAGCCTGTTTCCGTAGCCTCTGGGTCTGATCCAAGGGGGTGCTCTCTGTTCCGAGCTTGTTAGACAGAAGCATTCAGCTCGGCATCTCGGCTCTGGCTCCCCGGTCAGATCATGGGGGAGCGGCTTCCGCTCTGTCAGCCCAGGAGGTTTGCCCCCCCCCCCCTTGGCATTCGACGTGGTGGAGAGGGTTTTCACAGGCTAGAGACCTCTGACCATTTCTTCTTTGAAGTCTGTCCAGACCCCCCTGGCCTTGTGTGGTTCTGACCATCTTGCCCTCTCAGGGACTGCCTGTAGCCATAGTGCCCCAGCAAGTTCCTCCCTTGGAACAACCTGCTTGTGATATCTCCCCAGACAGTCCCCCTAAGGGTGCCCACTTGGAAGCATACGTCTAAAAGGAAGCACTTGGACTCTCCTCCTGAGTCCCTCACTGAAGACAATGGCTTGGATGATGAGGGACATTCCCCAAGACCCCCCCCCCCCGAGGATGTCTCCTTTGGAGACGCTGTGGAGATCCTTCACCAAAGGGGGGGGTGGTCTACCCCAAAACCAACCTTTGACAAGTCTGTTTCTGGAGGCATTTGGCTCTCGCCCATCTACCTCTTGGGTGCCCCCTCCTGCTGATCCACTTATGGATTTGATAACATCTAGGGTGTGGAAGGAGCCGGGCACCTTATAGCCAATACCCAAGTGCCCGGACAAAATCTTAAGCCCCACCTTGGACAAGTTACACTGGCCCAAGGGGTCCCCTGTAGATGCTATGTTGGTGGCGGCCACCAAAAAGGAGCTCGTCCAGGAGTGTTCCACAGTCCATCCGCCTGACCGGGAGTAGAGCGTTGGATCGTTTTGGGAAGCAAGTTTGTTTCAGCAATCTTCTGTGTGAGGGCGCTGAACTACATGGCGCACGTATTTTTACTCCAGAGAGATCTGGTAAAGGAAGTCACGGAGTCGACCCCTGGTTCCATGTTGACAGATGACAGGAAGACATTTGCACAAATGGCCACCCTAAAAATCTGTAGCCAACACGACTATGCATTTGCTTTCCCATGCCACAGAGGGAGCCGCACAGGCGGGGTCAGGCGTTGCCATTCGGCACCATGCCTGGCTCCGCTTAATGTCCGTTCTTGGAGCTCTTCAAGGTGTCTCTTTGGTTCTTCCCTTCTTGGGAAGACTGTCAGAGAGACTTTGGTCCAGAGCGAGAAGGGCGGGAAGACGCTGTCTGCTATCGGGATCTGCTTCTTACCGCCTCAAAGGTCCTTTTCCAGCAACCAGCAAGGCCAGAAGAAGTGGATGTTATTCGTGTTTCACTGTTGCAGTTGTTACATTTGGATTATCCGTCTGCAGGTAGCCCTCAGCCGGCCTGAATATCAGTCTTGGATTCTTGCTTTGGATGCTGTCTCTTCTTCCATGACGTCAGGGGTATAAAACATGAAGCCAACGCTATTACATCAGTCTTTCTTGTAGCGCAGTGCCTGAAGCAGAAGCAGTTCACAAGTGCCTGTCGGCGGACTCCTGAAAATGTCCTTCAAGGATACATCTGCAGTCATAACATATGGGTTGTCCTGCCTCAGGCAACCCTTCGGTCGGCCGGATTCCAAAGTCTGGGTCTGGCCTCGGCTGATGTCTCACTTTCCCCGATGTCAGAGCGTGTGGGGTATAAAAGCATCAGCCGACGCCATTTTCCTCAGTCTTTCTTGCCGCGCGGTGCCCGAAGCAGAAGCTGTTCGCAAGTGCCAGTCGGTCAGATCCAGTGATTTCAGCTACCGAAGACTTTGAAAAAAGCTAAGTACCCCGTTGGGGACTCTTTCTTGCCTCAGCCGATGTCAGACAAAGTAAATAATTGTTTAACTTGTGGGAAACAAATACCTCATAAGGATTTCCATTCTTACTGCCTTCCTTGCTTTGGCCCAGACCACGACATATCGGCCTGTTTAGCCTGTGCCTCCTTCAACCGACGAACTCTTAGACGTCGGTCGGAGTTTGCAGAGGAATTTTTTGGAGCCGCTTTTGCTTATAAAATGCCGTCGGAGACTCCGACTTTGCATATGATCAAAAACCGCAAGGAAAAGGACCGACACTCGCGGCCCGCGGTTTCGGCTGAAACCACGGCTAGGCCTACAGAGAGTGTCTCGGTTTCGGCCGAAACAGAGTCCTCGGCGATTCCTTCTTCCGAAACCATACTTCCGACCACCGAGGCCCGAGAGGCCCCGGCTGAGTCGGCTTCAGAACTACCTACCGAAGCTAGTGTTCAGGAATTGTCCGACACCATACCTTTGGACATTGCTACCCCTGCACGTGGGGCAGCTAGGCCCCCAGCTTCTATGTCCATTAAGGCCTTTTCTAGGGCTAAAGCTGCCAAACTTTCAAAAGCTTTGCCTGCCAAATCTACATCCCAGAGGCCTTCCTCTAGTTCACAGATCCTCAGCCTTGCTGAGGACCTTATCCCGTTAATTAGGGGTTCACAACCTCACCCAGACAGCGCCTCTCAATCTCCTCCAGACAAAAGGCACAGGACTGACCCCTCTGAACCACACTCCTCAGATGATTCCACAGATGGATCTGACTTGTCAGACCACCAGGAAGGGGCTTACTCGCCTTATGAGGATTCAGATGCAGAGGAATCTATCCCTTCGGCCTCCCCTCCTGAAGAGTTTTCCTTTGGGGAGACTTTACACTCCATGAGAGAGCACTTTCAATGGCAAGGTCAGGATTTCTCTGATTCTAGAAAAAGATTAAGGACCTTTTTGCATTTGCCTCAGCATAGGCCCTTAGCTATACCTCCTGTTCTAAATGTAATTGATGATGTGTACAATGATGTCAGTACAGCCCCTGATACTCTTCCTCCGGCCCTTGCCAAACCTGACAGATTTTACAGGGTCCCGGATTCTCATTTCCATCTGTATAAAGCCCATGCTGCAGACCCAGAAACTATTTCTCAGGGCCCTAAAGGGGTTGCAGCCGCTACTGCCAAAAATCCCCTACCCTCTGAAAGAGAATCTAGAGCTTTAGAGAGATGGGGAAAGAAGGTGTATACATCTGCAACTCTTTCTGCCAGGGCATTAAACTGTCAATTCCATATGATACAGTACCAAGAGTATTTGTTAGATGAACTGAATAAGAAACTTTCTTCTGAACCCTTAGACCATAAATCCCTTCAGGATTTGGTACATAATTCGCAACAGGTTAGTAGTCATTTCTTAAAATGTGGCTATGATGCACTGGAGGCTTCATTTAGATCAGCTATGACTGGGGCAGTTCGTAGGCATGCCTGGCTGAAGGAGCAATCTTTGCCGGACCATGTCAAAGCTAAACTCCTCGATGCTCCAATGGAGAAACAAAATTTATTTGGCTCCCCTGCACAGGAGATTCTAAAAAAGGTTGAAGAAAAAGCAAAATCTGTGCAAACAGTTAAAGATTTCCTGCAAGTTCAACCACCGAGATTCAGCAGAAACTGACCTACAAAGAATTGGTCCTTTCCAGACTCTAATAGAGCCCAGAGAGGCAGGAACAGGCGCCCTAGAGGCAGAGGTCAATCGAAGGGCTCCTACAGAGGCAGTCAATGGCAGCCTGCCAACCAGAGCAGTAGTGCAACAGCTACAGCTACAACCACTACTACAGGACAGACCCAATGACTTGACTTTGATTCCGCCTACCAGGGATCAACTGGAAGCACCCTTGGGTGGAAAGCTGGCTTTATTCTCAAAAAACTGGCATTGCATTACAAAGGATACATGGACATTGCAAATAATAGACAAAGGATACAGGTTTCACTTCCACACTTTGCCAAAAAGAAGCGGAATGCCAACCCTTCCACCAAATCGGAAGGCAGAGGCTTTAAGACAAATCAGCAATTTACTTCAGATGAAAGCTATAGAAAAGGTACCATGTTCAGAACAAGACCAAGGGATTTACTCCAGAAAATTCCTTGTACCAAGAAAAGAAAACCAATGGAGGCCTATTCTCGACCTGTCCGCACTGAACACTTCTCTCATTGTGCCAAAATTCAAAATGCTGACCCTACAGCAACTTCTTCCCATGTTGGGCAAGGAGTCTTGGCTGGTGACTCTAGATCTCAAGGAGGCATACCTGCACGTCCCTATCCGACCAAATTGCAGAAGACAGCTCAGATTTCTTGCAGGATCAGAGCATTATCAATTCTCAGCATTGCCCTTTGGCTTATCTACTGCGCCCAGAGTATTCACGAAATGCCTGGCATCAGTAATTGCACATTGCAGACTACAGGGAATTCAACTTTATCCATACCTGGACGACTGCCTAATACAAGCGGACAACAAGAAAAAATTGTTAAAGGACTTGGCCTATGCCATACACCTGCTACAGACCTTGGGATACACAGTCAACATCCAAAAGTCAAGACTAGTACCATCCCAAAGGATAACCTTTTGGGTGCAGATCTGGACACAAACACCCAGATGGCTTTTCTCACAGAAGAAAACAAAAACAACTTCCAGATTACTTCATGATTCTGACAAGACAAACTCAGCTTACTGCAAGGAAAATCCTGCAGGCCCTGGGTTACATGGCATCTTGCATAATTTTAATCCCACATGCCAGGCTGCATATGAGGAAATTACAATGGTACCTAAGGAGTGTATGGTCTCAACACAGTCACAGTTTAGAAACCATGATACCAATCATTCCATGCCTTCAAAAGGAATTCCTGTGGTGGGCTCAGGCCTGCCAGTCCAACAGAGGGTTGCCTTTCAACAAACCAAGAACAAGGCAGACCATCACCACGGACTCCTCAGACCGAAGATGGGGAGCACACATGGAGGACAAATGTATCCAAGGCCTATGGCCTCAAGGGCAGCTAAGCATGCACATAAACCAAAAGGAAATGCTGGCAGTGAGGCATGCAATTGAGGCATTCAAACCCTTCCTCCAACAAGGACATCTGTTAATAAGGACAGACAACACCACGGTCATGTGGTACATAAACAAACAGGGAGGCACACATTCCTACCCTCTATGCCGGATGGCTATGAATCTGTGGGATCTATGCCTGAATCTCAATATCCAACTGCAGGCCCAGTTCGTGCCAGGAAAAGAAAATGCACTAGCGGACAGCTTAAGCAGAACTACCATGGATGCACACGAATGGATGCTGCACCCAGACATCTTCAAACTCATAACAAAGACATGGGGAATGCCGGAGATGGATCTGTTCGCCTCCCCACTCAACCACCAACTGAAGACATTCTGCTCAAGGACATACCATCCACAAGCTTGGAGGGTGGACTCTCTCTCTTTCAGCTGGAATGCCCTAACAGTATATGCCTTCCCACCTCTCCCATTGATGTACAAGGTTCTACTGAAGATCAGGGAGGAACAGCCAAAAGTGATACTAATAGCTCCAGACTGGCCAAGACAACACTGGTACCCACTACTGAGAAGCATGTCTCAGGCAAATTCATGGCCTCTCCCCCTATGGCCTCCTCTTCTAACGCAGAACAATTTCAAGACCCTGCATCCCAACTTGAAAACATTGCAGCTAACTGCCTGGAAAATTCCGTAAATTCCAATCAAACTGTTTTATCTCAGAGGGTGAAGGACATTATCCTGGAGGCTCGCAGGCCTTCCACAAGGAAGACATACTCAGCTAAATGGAAGAGATTTCTCATTTGGAGCACATCAAAGGGCACAGATGTCACAGTGGCAAACCTAGCGCATATCCTAGAATACTTAGCAGAATTGTTCCACAATGGCCTGTGTTATTCTTCCATTAAGATTCATGCTTCAGCAATATCAGCAGAATACAATGTGGATCCACCCATCTTCTCACACCCTCTCCTCAGACAATTTCTGAGAGGGATCATAAATGTTAAAACCTCCAATAACACCCCCTCTACCTGCCTGGGATCTCAATTTTGTGCTGGAAAAACTGACACTACCTCCTTTTGAACCAGCAGCATCAGCGGATCTACAGTTTCTATCTTGGAAAACTGCATTCCTTCTGGCAATCACTTCAGCAAGAAAAGTATCTGAGTTACAAGCGTTAATGGCAGTGCAGCCTTTTCTTATTTTTCACCAGGATAGTGTGTCACTAAGAACCAATCCTACTTTCATGCCAAAGGTGGTATCTAGGGTATCCTTGAACCAAGCTATTCACTTGCCTACGTTCTTCCCTAATCCACAGAATAAAGGGGAAAACTTTTGCACACCCTGGATATACACCGACAACTACGCTACTATTTGGACAGAATGAAAACTAGCAGAAAAACTGACCAACTTTTTGTAGCATATACAACTGGGGTGCAAGGAAGAGCAATTTCCAAACAGACAATTTCAAAATGGATAGGAAATTGCATTCGCTTTTGCTACTCCTTTCATGGAAAGACAGTTCCTGAAAATATCAGGCCTCACTCCACGAGGGCCACGGCCACCACTACAGCTTTCCTTCGGGAGGTGGCTACCAAGGACATTTTAGAAGCTGCTACTTGGAGCTCCGTGCATACATTTGCCAAGCATTACAATCCACCGTTATACTCTAGATCCAGAGCAGGGTTTGCAACTGCAGTCCTGCAGGGGATCTTAACTACACCATCCTTCTCTTAGTACCTCCTCCCCCAGATTGGCTGTGGTATTCTACCCATATGTTATGACTGCAGATGCATCCTTGAAGGACATAGTACAGTTTTGTACCTACCATAAATGTAGATGTCCGATAGGTATGCATCTGCAGTCAGGATTACCCTCCCTCCTTCCCCTCTGTGGTATTCCTAGGGTGATTACCCCTCTTTTAGCTAGCTGGGGGAATCTGTTATGGTGTATTTGTTTATTCATGTATATAATTTGCAAATGTTTGGAACTTTTCAGCATTTATCCAAATTTAGCCTTCCTAGAGGGCACCTGGCATCTGGGGCAAGAAAAACTGAGGAAAATGGCGTCGGCTGATGGTTTTATACCCCAGATGCTCTGACGTCGGGGAAAGTGCGACATCAGCCGAGGCCAGACCCAGACTTTGGAATCCGGCCGACCGAAGGGCTGCCTGAGGCAGGACAACCCATATGTTATGACTGCAGATGCATACCTATCGGACATCTACATTTATGGTAGGTACAAAACTGTACTTTTTCATTTTCGAGTTTCAGGACCGAAGTCTTGGAAAAAAGCTAAGTACCCCATTGGGGATCCTTTGTCTTGCTCTTAACTGATGTCAGTAAAAGTTAACAATTGTCTTACCTGTGGAAAGCAAATACCTCAAACATTTTCATTCATACTGCATTCCTTGCTTAGGCTCACACCACGACATCCCTCACTGTCGTTCTGTGCTTTATTCAGCCCTCGAACTATTTGTCATCTGTTTATTTTCGCAGCAAATTATTTTGGTACTCTGTTTATCCGGAAATGGCTTTGGTAAACCATCCGACTACCGATATTCTGAAAAAAACGCAAGGATAAAGACACCGCATAGCCGTTACTCAGTGAGGTGCTTTCGCAGCCACTGATACCCTGCAGGCCTCTACTGAGACCCATTCAGAATCCAGTATGCCGCGAGATGCTTCTTAGACTACGGAACCTATGGATGTCTCTACCTTGGATGGGTCCGGAGCCGCTGTGCAGGCACCGGCTTCTGAGGGTGTATTCAGGTCTACAGATTTGCATTTTAAATGGACGCCATTTTCTTCATCAAGGCCTAAAACTCTATCCACGCCTAGAAAACCAACATCCAAACCGCATTGTCAGGCCCATATGCCTAAAAAACAAATGCTTAGAATGGCTGAAGACATTATTACTTTAATTGGGGGAAGCCAGCCTTTCCCCCTGAGACCTAGAACTGATTTTCCTTCTGATCAGGATTCTGAAATTTGTGTTTCTTCCGATTACCAGGGTTTGCCCTTATCTACCTATGAGAATTCTTATGCAGGGGACTCCATTCCCTCTGCTTCCCCTCCAGAAAATTTTTCTTTTGGTGAAACCTTGCACACTCTTGGGGAGCATTTCCACTGGGAAAGCCAGGATTACTCTGACTCCAAAAGATTCTTAGGGAATTCTTATTCCTCCCTCAACACAAGCCTTTAGCTATCCCTCCTGTTCTGGACATTGTAGATGATGCCTTCTTGGAATCTAGCCTGGCCCCATACACTTTACCTCCAGCTCCCAGAAAACCTGACCGGTATTAGAGTACCTGACTCAAGTTCCTCTTCAAGAATCCTACTGCGGATCCAGAGACCATTTTCCAAGGACCAAAGGGCACTAAGGCTACTTCTGCCAAAAACCCTGCCCCCTCTAGATATTACAGGGCCTTGGACAGATGGGATAAGAAGGTATACACTTATGCTACTTTGGCCATTAGGGCCTTAAATTGCCAGTTTCATATGTTAAAGTATCAGCATATTATGGGACTACTAAAACAGAAAATTATGTTTATTCCTGACTGCGCTGAACATAAAGAATTACAGGATTTAATGCATTCTGCTGAACAAGTTGGTAAACATACTTTGCAATGTGGTTTTGACTCTTTAGAAGCATCTTGCAGGGCTGCTGTCACTGGGTCTGTACTTGGAAGGCATACTTGGCTTAAGGTGCAAAATTTGACAGATCATGTTAAAGCTAAATTACTGGATGCTCCCTTAAACCAAGACCACCTGTTTGGCAACAAGGCAGAAGTCCTTAAAAAGATGGAGGAAAAAGCTGTATCTGTGCAAACTGTTAGATTTCCTGCAAGTACAGCCTCCCAGATTTGGTAGGCATTGGCCTTTTAAGAATTGGTTCTTTCCAGTCTCTTCCAGGCCTTCTCAGTTCAAACCCAGGAACAGCAGACCACCTAGGTTACAGTCTCGGGCTGCACACAGGCCTAAGCAGTGGGGGGCTCCCACTTCCAAAGCTGGAAGTAGTAAGACACCCCCTATGGAATAATGTCACTGACTTAACCTTAACTCTTCCAAGCCCTGCTCAACTGCCTGCTCCCTTAGGAGGAAAGCTTGCCCTGCATGCAAAAAACTGGGAACTCATTACCCAAGACAAATGGGTCTTAAATATAGATTTCCAAGAATGCCAATTCCAGTTCCACACCTTACCAACCCCAAACGGTTGGCCAGACCTACCCCCAAATCAGTGGGCAGTCTCAACAGCAGGTTCTTTGTCTTAAGTATCAGGGCTATTCAACCTGTCCCAGCAGAAGAAGTGGGACGTTTTTACTCGAGACTTTTCCTGGTACCCAGAATGACGGCTCCTGGCGTCCTATCCTGGACCTCTCTATTCTAAACACCTTTTTGGTAATCCCAAAATTCAAAATGCTAACACTTCAAAAGCTGCTTCCTATGCTAGGCAAAGATGCCTGGTTGGCAACCTTAGACTTAAAGGAAGCTTACCTGCACGTTCCAATAAGGGAATCTTGCATGAAATACCTACACTTCAGAGCAGGCTCCATGCACTATCCATCTCTGCACTTCCCTTTGGCTTATCTACTGCGCCCGGGGTATTCACAAAGTGTCTAGCTCCAGCCATTGCATTTTGCAGGCAAAGAAATATTCAGATTTACCCATACCTGGACGATTGTCTAATTCCGGCAGAAAGCCCGACATGCTATTAAAACATCTGGCATTTGTAAAGAATCTTCTAACCTCGCCTGGGTAAACCATAAACTAAAAAATTTCATCTGGAACCCTGCCAACAGATTGTATTCCTGGGAGCAAGCTTGAACACAACTTCCAGATGGCTTACCTCACGGCTGAGAAACAAGTTTATTTGACAGCCTACTTCAAACTACTGTCCACAAAGACCCAGCTATCTGCAAGGAAAATTTTGCAAGCCCTGGGGTTCATGGCCGCTTGCATTCTATTAATTCCATATGCAAGACTGCATATGAGAACTACAATGGTATCTAAAAAGCCTATTGTGTCAACATTCTCTGGACCTGGAAACGATGATTTCTATCATTCCTTGTATAAAGGCAGAGTTCCTTTGGTGGGCAGAGGCCTGCCCACCTCAACAAGGGGCCCCCTTTCAATCAACCCCTGCCGCCCAAACCCTGACTACAGACGCATCAGACTATGCATAGGGGGCTCACTTGGCAGGACAGTGCATTCAGGGCAAATGGAACCAAAGTCAGATGCACCTGCATATCAAACAAAAAGAAATGTTAGCTGTACAGAATTACCTGACAGCCTTCAAGGACCACATCCTTCCAGGACAATTATTGGTAAAGACAGACAACACCACAGTTATGTGGTACATAAACAAGCAGGGGAGACCCCACTCATACCCTCTCTGCCGACTAGCCATGGCTCTGTGGAACACAGCATTGAGCTACCACATGCACCTACAAGCTCAGTTCCTGCCAGGCAAGCTAAATTCACTGGCAGACGACCTAAGCAGAAATCTCATGCACCCACACGAATGGAAACTGGAACCAAAAAATATTTAACCTCTTGAGGAACAAATGGGGGACTCGAGAGAGAGACCTGTTTGCCTCCCCCCAAAACTACCAATTGGACAAATTCTGCACAAGTACTCCCCACAGTCCAGCTTGGAAAGTGGATACCCTGTCCTTCACCTGGGAAAGGCGCTCTGTTTATGCTTTTCCCCTTCTGCCTCTCCTCTCGAAGGTTCTGCTAAAGATCAAACAGGACAAACCAAGGGCAATTCTTATTGCACCAGACTGGCCTCACCACCACTGTTACCCCCTCTTGCACAGCATGATACTGCTGGATCCATGGCACCTACCTCAGACACCTTCCCTGCTGTCCCAGCAGCACTTAGATTCTGCACCTTCAACTTCAAACCCTGAACTTTGCAGCCTGGCTAATTCCTTGAGCTCTCCAGTAGCATCCCTCAATAAGCAGGTGCTAGAGGTCATTCTGGAAGCAAGGAGACCTAGTACTAGAAAATCCTATGCTGAAAAGTGGAAAAGATGCTGTTCCTGGAGCCAGACCCAGGGTATGGGCACTACGCTGCCCAGTTTACACTCATATTCTTCAGTACTTAACAGAAATGCTCCACAAGGGCCTATCCTTCTTGTCAATCAAACTTCATGCCTCTGCAATTTCAGCAAATTGTAATACTGAACCCACCCCTCTTCTCTCACCCCCTGTTAAAGCAATTCCTCAGAGGGGCTAAAAATTGAAGACCCCCCCCCAGGCGAGCCCCTACTCCAGCCTGGGACCTTAACTTTGTATTGGAAAAGCTCACTCTCCCTCCATTTGAACCAGCTGCAACTGCAGAGTTGAAATTCCTTTCTTGGAAAACCACCTTCCTTCTAGACATCACTTCAGTAAGAAGAGTGTCTGAATTACAGGCCCTCATGGCAGTGGAGAGCCCTTCATTATCTTCCATGCTGACATGGTTTCCCTCAGGACCAATCCTTTTATGCCCAAGGTGGTGTCTAGTCTGGCCCTTAATCAGTCCATTCATTTGCCTACCTTTTTTCCTAATCCACAAAACGAAGGAGAATGAATTCTGCACTTTTTGGATGTGCACAGACAACTTAGATTTTATTTGGACAGGACTAAGCACCTCAGAAAATCTGAACAGCTGCTGGTTGGCTTTGCTGCAGGTGCAGAGGGGAAGGCCATTTCAAAGCAAACCGTTTCTAAATGGATAGCCCATTGCATTCTTTTCTGCTATATATAAGCACCATGGACAACCTGCCCCAAAGGGGATAAGATCACATTCTACCAGGGCTACATCTACCTCTGCAGCCTTCCTCAGAGGAGTCCCTCCCAGGGACATCCTAGAAGCTGCTACCTGGAGCTCTGTACATACCTTCACCAAGCATTACCACATGCCTATTTTTTTATAAATCCACAGCTGGTTTTGCCTTTGCAGTCTTGCAAGGCTTAATAGCTGGTCCTAATGCTCTCTAAATTTCTCCTCCCTTCCTTAGCTTTGGGAATCAACCCAAATGTAATGACTGTAACAGTGAAACACAAAGAACATAGTACAGTTGTGTACACTTACCATAAATGTAGATGTTTCAGCACATTATAATACTGAACCCACCCCTCTTCTCTCACCCCCTGTTAAAGCAATTCCTCAGAGGGCATCCTGGTTACCCTCCCTCCAGCCCCCCCCCCCCCGACATCTCTTGGCTTTATCTTCCTTCTTGTTTGGTGTATTTAAGCTTTCTGGTGTATTTGTTTTTTGTTGGAGGTGTAACCTAACATATAATTGCTTCCCGTTATGTGGGTACCTGACATCTGTGGCAAGAAAAAATGATGTAATGGCGTTGGCTGCATGTTTTATACCCCTGACTTCATGGAAGAAGAGACGGCATCCGACGCAGGAATCCAAGACTTTGATATTCAGGCTGGCTGAGGGCTTCCTGCAGGCAGATAACCCAAATGTAATGACTGCAACAGTGAATACACTCGAATATCTACATTTGTGTACTTTCCACAAGTCTTGAGCATTTTCCCGGGGCGCTCAGGACTCCCCTTGCCCCAAAGGCAGAGGGGGAATATGATAGACGCCACCCTAGAGGCAGAGGGGGTCCTAGGAAGTTCGGGTCCCAAGAACCTTTCTTGGATAAACCCAGGCAGCAGCCCTGAGGTGTTGGTCGGCTGTCCATCTCTGGAGGCAGTCCGGGGGTTGTCGCTTCACCCCCTAGCACGGGAGTCCATCACTACAGATCAGTGGGTGCTGCGAGTCATATCCAGAGGATATTTCGTGCCATTCAAGGACCCCCCCCCATCCAACAAAGCCCTCCCGAATGTTCAGTGCAGGTAGACTCACTACTAAGAAAATGAGTCCTCCAACCGGTCCCCCCAGACCAGTCCGGATCCGGGGTTTATTCCAGGTTCTTTTTAGTGCCAAAAAAGATGGGGGACCTCAGACCAATATTAGATCTGTCCAAATTGAACCTGTCAGTAACCAAGACAAAATTCCGGATGGTCAAGATGGTCTGTCCTACCCTGTCTGCAGGGCAGAGACCGGATGTGCTCGATCGACCTCCAGGACGCGTACTATCACATCAAGATGGACAGGCGCTCTCAGAAATTCCTTCGCTTCCAGCTGGGAGACAATCAGTACCAATTTTGTGCCGTCCCCTTTGGTTTCACCACAGCCCCCCACGTGTTCAAGGTAATGACTGCAGTAGCTGCTCACCTGAGGCTTAAGGACATTCAGGTCTCTGCGTACCTGCCCCTTTGAAGCATCTACTATGTCATGCCCGGGGACTCCTTCCTTCAGCTAGCCAACAATTTTGACATTAGAATACATATGAACAAGTTTGCTGTTCACCTGGTTCAGATTTTAGATTTCATCGGGGCACGGCTGGACACAAACAAAGGTGTTCCTCGCGTCAGGCAGGATACACAGCCTGACGTTACACGTCTTACGTATTCTTCAGACCCATTTACCAACAGTCAAAGCAGTGTTAAGGGCTCTAGGTTCCATGGCGGCCACAATTAATCTTCCAATGGCACGCATTTATAGGGTACTGCAGGAGACACTGGCGGTTCAATGGTCACTGTTAAACCTTCCATGGACGCTTCCCTACTGGGGGGACACTGCTCAGAAAGGACAGTCCAAGGCATGTGGTCCCCTTCCGAGACCTCTCTGCACATCAGTGTTATAGAGATAAGAGCGGTTCTTGTGTTGCAGACCCTCCATGCTCATCTTCCTCTTGGAATGATTGCAATTCAGACGGACAATGTCAGTGGTCTGTTAAATCAACAAACAAGGTGGAGTCTGATCTTATCCCTTATGTCGCGAGGGAATCCGATCTTATCCCTTATGTCGTAAGGCCATGAGAGTGTGGGAATGGACTATCTCCACTGGCTGCTTTCTGGTGGCAACGCACATCCCAGGACTGTCCAACATTCTAGCGGACAGGCTCAGCAGATCGATCCTGATGCTTTATGAGTGGTCTCTGAATCCTTCAATAGCGGAACAGATCTTCTTAGAATGGGGTCGTCCTTGCTGAAATCTCTTAGCATCTCCTTCCGACGTGAAATGCAGTGAGTTTTTTCACTCAGAACCCCCCTGCTGGGGAAGCCCCCAGAGATGCTCTGATTTATGCTTGGCCTCCTGAGCTTCTTTATGCATATCCTCCTCTTCCACTTATGTCAACATTTCTGCAGAAAGCCCGAAGGCTGTGAACACTGTGATCCTCATCGCCCTGTTCTGGCCTTGACAGGTTTGGCTTCCCTTACTCTGGTGTCATGTAGTTCCACCATGGACCTTGGATCCGGTCTTGGATCTGCTTTCTCATCCCTCGGGGATCCCCCATCCAGATCTGGACAGTCTGAAGCTCACTGCTTGGCTGATTCAGTTCCCATGATTATTAGGACTCCTGGTCTGTCATCTTCTGTTAAGTCCATTCTGGTGGTGGCTTATAGTCTACCAGAAAAGTCTACAGTAGTAAATGAAAACATTTTCTATATGGGCCAATCAGAGGTCTTTGGATCCTTTCACTGCTCTGCTTTTTGGCAGTTTTAGATTTTCTAGCTAGCATTTTTCATCAGGGCGCTAGTTCCTCTATGGTGAAAGTTCAACTAGCAGCCATTTCTAATTTTCATGTTGGGGTAAACGTTGTTGGCTTCCTCTAAACTTTGTAAAACCTTTCTCAAAGGAGTCTTTCTTCTCAGACCCCCGGTTAAAGACCCGATTCTGCCGTGGGACCCTCACCTTGCTGTTGCAGGCATTGCTTTCTCCTCCTTTTGAGCCTGTGGTATCTGTGGATCTATAATATTTGACCTGGAAAACTGCCATCTTGGTTGCCATCACGTCTGCTAGATGGGTGTCTGAGCTTCAAGCTCTTTCTATCAAAGTCCCTTATATGATCTTTCATAAAGATGCTGTCGCTACATACTAACACGTCCTTCCTTCCCAAGGTTGGTTTGGAAGCCACTATTAATCAGACCATCAATTTGCCAGTATTTTTTCCTAACTAGCAGAACAAAGGGGAATACAAATTACATTTACTGGATGTACATAGGCAGTTGAGGTTTCATCTTCAAAGCACTAAACATTTCTGCAAGTCTGATCAACTTTGTGTCCTATACCAAGCCATTCTTTGGTAAATCTATTTCAAAAGTGACAATTGCTCGCTGGATTTCACAATGCATTGGCCAGGCTTATTCAGATAGAGGTTTGTCTCTACCAGGAAAAGTGAAGGATCATTCAACCTGATCTATGGCTATGTCAGCAGCCTTTTGGTCTAGTGTCTCTTTGGATGATGTTTGTTAAGCTGCTACTTGGGCTTCATCTCACACCTTTTTTTCTCATTATAAACTGGATTTGGTCTCTAGGAATAGAGCATCCTTTGGCTCTGCAGTGCTCCGGAATGTCCTCTCATGAGGGCCTCCCAAGAGTTAGGTAGGAGGGGACTCTGTCCCACAGGTTGAAGAGCAAATGAAGTAAACTACTTCAGATAAAGAAGTTATGTACTGACCATAATGTTCTATCTGAGTAGTTCTACTTCATTTGTCTTTAACCGTCCGTCCCCCTCCTTCCAACCTTATCCTTTGGGATATGTCATGTCCCTTGTACCGGACGGTTATTGTTGGGATCTTTTGGTTCTGTCAAGGCTAAAGTTCTTTTTGTGATGTTTGATGATAAGGTGTCATTGGGTTGGGTGTCTGATACCTGTTAGGCAGCAAACTCGATCTGAAGGGAGATGGGGGCATTATGGATAAGGGGAGGAACATCGCACTTGGAGGCGTAGCTGGAAAATGCGGCCGTGTCAGATCCGATGTGGATCCGAAGACCCACAGGTTGAAGACAAATGAAGTAGAACTACTCAGGTGGAACATTATGGTGAGTACATAACTTTGTATACCCTAACACACAGTATATATCCTTGGTTCAAGAGGTTCCTCTGCCTGAAGGGTAAACATCTCGTATTACCTCCATTTCCAATGTCTCCTTAATGTCAGCTGTCATAGCAGTAATGTTGTTGGCAATAGGCTTACCCCTAATCAAGGGGTAATATTTAAATCCCAAACCATCCATAATTTCTTAATGTTATCAATAAGAAGTTTGGGATAATCTCGAGCCAAAAATAAGCTCGCAATAAATTCGAATGCATTGAAGTCATCCGGATTGCCCTCACCATTTGACCCTTCACAATTTTCTTTTTTTGGGGGAGGCAGTGGTTACTTTTGAAGTACAAGTACGAATTTGAAAGTATTCTTTTCTGTGTATTTGACATATATTCGCTTTTTTCTGTATCTTTAGAAATAAGTACATCTAGGTATGCAATACTGTGTCAAGTGAACTGGTAAAGGACAGGAAACTGGTAGTGTAATGTAAAAATTGCATAAAAATTGTTGACTCAGATTTACCATCCCACAACACAAAAATGTCATCCAAATAACTGTAATAGGCACAAATATTTTTGAAAAAATCACTGGTAAACAGCAAATGTGCCTCCCAATAAAGGAGTACCAAATTAGTGAAACTTGGAGCGCAAGCTGCGTCCATTGCTACCCCGTCCAGTTTATAATATTCACCCTGAAAATAGATAAAATTGTTGTCCAAAATAAGTTCCATGTTTTCCAAAATCAGCTTAGTCTTTGGCATTCAAAAAATCCAACTCCGTCAAAGCGTCTTCAGACCAGGTTAAACCTGTTTGGTGGAGTATAACCGAGAAAAGATCTTTTAACATCTGTGGTCATGAAAATATAGTTGACATCAAAGGGAACCTGCCCTAACTTTGTCGGGAAATCCCAAGAATCTGTTAAGATGTGTTGGTGTAGTCCATAAAATGGCTTTAGCTTAGTCAGTAAACATGGCCAAGGGTTGTCTTTTTTTTGAGCCAGCTGATGCTACAATTGACCTCAGTGGGAGGATCTGAAAGTTCTTATGTACTTTGGGGATTTCGAAGATTCCTGGGATAACCAGTCTTTGTACTCATAGGAAATTGTACAATTTTGTATCAGTCATACCTTGCAAGAGGTTATCTTCCAAAATAATTTTCTTTTTGTGCGCTATTTTGATCTCATTCCTAGAGACCTGACAAATATCTACCTTCGGTTAAGATATTTCCCCATATAGCTCCAGTGTGTCTAACACCACCCCACCCCCTTTGTCTGACTTCATGATTCTTAGCTCCTTATTGTGACTTAACATATATAAAACATCCATTTCTTCCTGAATTAAGTTGTCACGTGACCATCTTTTTAGATTTGAAAAAATTTCAACTCATTCTCAAGTAAAGCATCAAAATTGGACAACACTGGGTGCAGGGGTGGGTTAAATGTACTCTTCCTGGAAACCACAGTCTTGGTATCCAGGGCCTGAAAGGGAGGTGAAATATCAGTCTTTGTAAAGTTCTTTCAAATTTAAATTCTTAATGAATAGTCTCAGTCAATTTCCCTTTTCTAGCAGGGACAAAGATAAAACCATTTTGAAATAACTTGAAATGAGACTCTTCCAAAGCTAAACCAGCATAATTAAACACATGAAAGTTGTTAAATGAATACACACACAACCATTGCTATTCATAATGGTGTTACAACCTGGACCATCAGGCATACTATTGTGACCTAATTCCATTTCTTCTTGTTCCCCTCCCCTTTGTGTTTCCAGTGTGGTTGCCAAGTGCGTGTTGCCTGTGCATAAGAAGGACGTGTTTCTAAATTCTGAATTCTGGGGGATTTCCTCAAAGGAGGTCTCTCTAAAGGGATACCTGCCTGTCCCTCAGTGCCTTCAACAACCCCCCCCCCCCCATCGTTCCTGGTAGTGCCATGCACAGTATTTAACTCACTTGAATAAGTGTTCTTTTTTGGTAAGAACATAGTGCATGCTCTGTTTTCAGCATATTCTTTCTCATCTCTTAATAGTTTAGATTCCTTCCTTTTCTTATTTTTAACATTTTTTCCACCTCACAAAAAGTATGTACATATTTACTCTTGTATTCATTCACAGTAAAAATAATCTTTTTGAATGTGTATTTAAATCCAATTTTTTATGGTGTAAATTTTCTAAACATTTCTCATTGTCATTAATAAATGCATGATAGCCAACCCACATTCATTTAAACATTTTACAATGTCATTAAATAAAACAGGACCTGCTGTTACATTGTTAGAGAACGTGCTCAAATGCAAGCCCCTTGGAACTCAGTTATGTAAAGCACATTCACCTAAATACCAATTGTTGAAAGTAAGTGACTTGTATTTAGTAAGATAGTCTTTTAACTCATTTATCATACATTGGTATGAAACTGCCCCTGTATTGGCTTTAGAATGCCTGTTGTGGAGTGGTGTTAATGACTCATTGGAGCTATATGGGGAAAATGTTGGATATCTTAACCGAAGAAGGTAGATATTGTCATGTCCCTAGGAATGAGATCAAAATAAAAAGATATTTTAGAAGATCACCTCTTGCCAAGGTATGATTGATACAAAATTGTACAATTTCCTACGAGTAAAAAGACCGGTTATCCCAGGAATCTTTGGAATCCCCAAGGTCCATAAGAACTTGCAGAACCCCCCACTGAGGCCATTTGTAGCATCAGCTGGCTCAAAAAGACGACAACCCTTGGCCATGTATATTGACTCTAAGCTAAAGCCATTTTATGGAATCTTGGGATTTCCTGACTAAGTTAGGGCAGGTTCCCTTTGATGCCAACTATATTTTCATGACCATAGATGTTAAAGATCTTTTCTCAGTTATACCCCACCAAACAGGTTTAACCTGGTTTGAAGAAGTTTTGACTGAGTTGGATTTTTTGAATGCCAACAACTTTAGGCTGACTTTGGAAAACATGGAACTTATTTTGGGCAACAATTTTATCTATTTTCAGGGTGAATATAAACTGGGCGGGGTAGCAGTGGGCACAGCATGCCCTCCCCAATTTTCGCTAATTTGGTACTCCTTTATTGGGAGATGCATTTTGTGTTTACCAGTGACTTTTTCAAAAATATTCGTACCTATTACCGTTATTTGGATGACATTTATTGTTGTACATCTCAGTCAATTTTTATGCAGTTTTTACATTCCACTACCAGTTTCCTATCCTTTACAAGTTCATTTGACAGTCTATTGCATACCTAGATGTACTTATTTCTAAAGATACAGAAAAAAGTGAATATGCGTCTCAAATACACAGAAAAGAATACTTTTTAAATTCGTACTTGCACTTCAAAAGTAACCACCGCCTCCCCCAAAAAAAGAATATCGTGAAGGGTCAAATGGTGAGGGCAACCCGGATGACTTCCAATGAACGGGTTCTGAGTACGGAATTGGGATTTATTGAGAGCTTATTTTTGGCTCAAGATTATACCAAACTTCTTATTGATAACATCAAAAAGGAAGTTATGGATGGTTTGGGATTTAAGTATTACCCCTTGATTAGGGGTAAGCTGATTGACAACAACAATATTACTGCTATGACAACTGACCTTCAGGAGACCTTGGAAATAGGCGTAACACAAGATGTTTACCCTTTAGGCAGAGGAACCTCTTGAACCAAGGAGATATGTACTGTGTGTTAGGGTATAACCAAGATTCTTTGCGAATCAAAGAAATTAAGTTTTGGAATATGTTTGCCATGATGCCCAGCACTCTGTTTTTCAATAGTCCTTTAAGGTTAGTTATAGGAGAGGTGCCAACCTTAAGAACTTGTTTACGAATGCATCATGAGTTAATAACTTTACACCACATAAAAATAAGCGTACTTTCAGATGCGACAGTTGTGCACAGTGTTGGATGTTGGTCAATAACAGTGAGTTATTTTTACCAAGCTTGGTATTCCTACTGATGGGCACCACAATTGTGCCTCTAAAAGAATAGTATACATGGCATATTGTACCTTCTGTTATGCATTCTATATAGACAAGACTAAGCGATGTCTTGGAGAATATATGAGCACTTGTATGATTTAAACAGGGACAAAGGCACCAGTGCCCTGTACAGACATAGTTTAGTTTGCCCTTCAGCCAGATTTAAATTCTGGGTGATGCAGCAAGTTCAGATTCCAGAAAGAGGTGGTGATTGGGAAATCAGGTTGGAATATCAAGCAATGATATGGCAAATGATTTTTGATGCCTGTGTAAATCCTGGTTTAAATGACCACCTTTCCCATAGTTCCTGCCTTGAAACTGAAAGCAAACATTTTATAACATCTTTATGTTTAGGAGATTCTATACACTTTTGTAAATATTTGTGTACATACATTTTTGTAAATATTTTTACCAAATTGTGTTGTGTGTGTGTCTGATAAACAAGAGTATACAAGATGTTCTTTGCGTTTCACTGTTGCAATCTTTACATTTGGGTAATCTGCTGGCAGGTTGCCCTCAGTTGGCCTGATTAACAAAGTCTTGGGTCCTGCGTCAGTTGCTGTCCCTTCTTCCATGACGTCAGGTTGTCAGGGGTATAAAACATGCAGCTGACTCCATTACATCAGTCTTTCTTGTCACGCGGTGCCCAAAGCAGAAGCAGTTCAAGTGCCAGTCGGCCGACTCCTGAAATTTTCATTTTCGAATTTCAGATCCGAAGTCTTCAACTAAAAAGCTAAGTACCCCATTGGGGAAACTTTTTCTTGCTCTTTACTGATGTCAGTAAATGTTAATTGCATTACTTGTGGGAAGCAAATACCTCATAAGGATTTTCATTTGTACTGTATTCGTTGCCTAGGCTTTATTTAATCAACGCACTATCAAATGTCAGTACATTTCTGCTTCTAAATATTTTGGCGCTTGCTTTAATTATCCAGAAATGTCGTCTGTTAGCAATCCGACTACCGGAATACCTAAAAAAAACACAAAGAAAGACGGACTCAGGCCATTGAGGTCCAAAACTGTCGACAACGCTTCTCCTAAGCCAGTTGCCAGTTCGCCGGTACTCAGGTGCTTTTGCAGCCCCTGATACCCACTACTTCTGATTCACAGGCCTCTACTGAGACCCATTTGGAGTCAGGTATGCCGCGAGATGCTTCAGTTATGGAACCCGCAATTCTTCGATGGGTCCGGAGCCGCTGTGCAGGCACCGGCTTCTGAGGGTGTTTTCAGGCCTACAGATTTGTGTATTAGACCAATGTCATCTTCAAAACTAAGGCCAAGATTTCGACCTATGCCTAAAAAACCAACACCTGGGCCACATGTGCAGGCCCCTATGCTTAAACAAATGATCAAAATGGCTGAAGATTTAATTACTCTGATCAGGGGTAGCCAACCCCCCCCCCCCCCTCTAAGAGGCCTAGGCAAGACATTGATTATGAATCTTCTGAACAGGATTCTATTTCTTCTGACTCTTCTAATGACCAGGAATTGTCTATATTTATGAGGATTCTGATGCTGAAGATTCTATTCCTTCTACTTCTCCCCCTGAGTTTTTTTTCTTTTGGGGAAACTTTACATACCTTAAGGGAACATTTCCACTGGGAATGTCAAGATTTCTCTGAATCTAAAAAGAGACTTGGGGATTTTCTTCTTCTTCCTCAGTATAGGCCTTTGGCTATACCTCCTGTCCTAGACATTGTTGATGTTTTTTCAGAATCTAGTATGGCTCCTGATTCTGTGCGGTCGGCTCCTTGTAAGCCAGACAGATACTACAGGGTTCCTGACTCCCACAAATTTATTTTCAAAAATCCTGTTGCAGATCCTGAAATCATTTCTCAGGGTCCCAAGGGCATTAAGGCTTCTGCTGCTAAAAATCCTACCCCTTCCGATAGAGATTCCAGGGCGCTGGATAGATGGGGTAAGAAAGATTACACTTCTGCAACCTTGGCATTCAGGGCTTTAAACTGTCAATTTCATATGCTAAAATATCGACAGCATATCGTGGGACTGCTTAAACAGAAAATGATAATTTCTGACTGTGTGGAAAACAAATATTTTACAGGATTTATTGCATTCAGCTGAACAAGTTGGAAAACATACTTTGGAATGTGGTTTTGATTCTTTGGAGGCCTCTTGCAGGGCTGCTGTAACTGGGTCTGTGCTAAGAAGGCATGCTTGGTTTGGAGCAAAATCCGCATGATCATGTTAAAGCAAAATTGTAAGATGCTCCTTTACAACAGGACCATCTCTTTGGTAATAAGGCCGAAGAAGTTTTAAAAAAGATGGAAGATTAAGCTAAAGCTATGCAAACTGTGAAAGATTTCTTACAAGTGCAACCTCCAAGATTTAGTAGGCACTGGCCTACTAAGAACTGGTCCTTTCCAGTTTCTTAGAGAGCCACTCATGTCAAACCCAGACATTCCAAAGGCTCCAGGTTTCAGTCACAAGGGACTTTCAGAACAAAACAATGGGGTGCCTCCTCTTTCAATTCTGGAAACAACAAGACACCTCCCTATGGTAAGCAGTCTCAATGACTTCCCTTTACACTTACCTTTTAGCCGCCCCTTTGGGGGGAAAACTGGCTCTTCATGCAAGAAACTGGCAACTTATAACCCAGGACAAAATTGGTTTTAAATAAAGTATCCCAGGGATACATATTTCATTTCCACACGCTGCCAATTCAAACGGATGGCCAGACCTGCCCTCAAATCAGTGGACAGAGGCCCAGAAACAAGTACTTTCCCTCATGAGCATGGGGGCTATTCAACCAGTACCAGAAGAGGAAAAGGGACAAGGTTTCTATTCAAGACTTTTCCTGGTACCGAGAAGTCAAATCATGGTGTCCAATTCTACTCTAAACACTTTTCTGGACATTCCAAAATTTAAGATGCTGACTCTTCAGTTACTTCCTATGCTAGGCAAAGATGCCTGGTTGCAACTCTAGATTTAAGAGGCTTACTTGCATATCCCAATCAGGGAATCTTGCAGAAGATACTTCCGCTTCAAAGCAGGCTACTTGCATTACCAGTTCTCTGCACTGCCCTTTGGCTTATCTACTGTGCCCAGGGTCTTTACAAAGTGCCTGGCTCCAGTAATTGCATTTTGCAGGCAAAGAAACATTCAAATATATCCATACCTGGACGATTGTCTAATTCAGGCAGAAAACAAGGACACTCTTCTAAACCATCTGGCATTTGCAAAAAGGGTTCTAACTTGTCTAGGGTACACTATAAACAAAAATAAATCACAACTGGTACCCTCTCAAAATTGCATTCCTGGGTGCAAGCTTGAATACAACTGCCCAGATGGCTTTCCTTATGCCAGAGAAGCAAATTCATTTGGTGACTTACTTCAGGTGGCCACAAAAACCCTACTTTCTGCAAGGCAAATACTGCAAGCCTTGGGGTTCATGGCTTCCTGCATTCTTCTAATTCCATATGCAAGACTGCACATGAGGAAACTTCAGTGGTACTTAAAAAGTCTATGGAGTCAGCATTGTCACAGCCTGGAAACAATGATTCCTATCGTTCCTTGCATGCAACTAGAGTTCCTATGGTGGGCAGAGGCCTGCCACCAAAACAAGGGACTGTCATTTATGCCACTTCCTGCCACCCTAACTACAGACGCATCAGACAATGCTTGTGGGGCACATCTGGCAGGGAAGTGCATTCAGGGCAAATGGAGCCCAAATCAAATGCACCTTCATATCCATCAAAAAGAAATGCTAGCCGTGCAGAATGCACTTTGACAGCCTTCAAGGGCTACCTTCATCCAGGCAATTAATGATAGACAACACCACGGTTATGTGGTACATAAGCAGGGGGGGTACACACTCTTACCCCCTTTGCAGACTAGCCATGACATTGTGGAACATGGCCTTGACCTGTCAAGTGCAACTACAAGCTCAATTCCTGCCAGGAAAGCTGAATACTCTGGCAGACTAGCTAAGCTGAAATCTCATGGACCCACACGAATGGAAACTGGAAACACGGATTTTAAACATGTTGACATGCAAATGGGGGAGCCCAGACATAGATCTTTTTGCCTCACCCCACAACTATCAGTTGGACAAATTTTCCACAAGAACTCATCACAAAAAAGCCTGGAAAGTGGATGCTCTATCCTTCAGCTGGAAAAAAAATATCAGTTTATGCCTTTCCCCCTCTGCCTCTGCTCTCCAAAGTTCTACTAAAAGTCAAACAGGACAAACCAAAAATGATTTTGATTACTCCAGATTGGCCTTGCCAGCACTGGTACCCACTCGTGCACAATGTATCACACCTTCCACCGTGGCACCTGCAGCAGACACCTTACTGTCTCAGCAGACCAACCAAATTCTGCACACGCAGCTCCAAACTTTGAATCATGCAGCGTGGCTAATCACTTAATTTCACCCTTGGCATCCCTCAGCAAACTGTGATGGATGTCATTTTGGAGGCGAGAAGGCCTGGTACTAGAAAATCTTATGCTGACAAATGGAAAAGATTCTGTGCCTGGAACCAATCTCAAGGGATAAGCACAGCAGTGCCCAACATTCCTCAGATTTTACAATACTTAACTGAGATGTTTCACAAGGGCCTGTCCTTTTCTCCAATAAAATCCATGCCTCAGCCATTTCAGCTCATTACAACACAGAACCTCCCTTATTCTCTCATTGTCTGCTAAAGCAGCATCTCAGAGGGGCCAAAAACTTAAGGCCACCCAGGAGAGCTCCATCCCCTACCTGGGACCTCAATTTTGTATTGGAAAAGCTCACTCTCCCTCCTTTCGAGCCAGCTGCTACTGCAGATTTAAAATTTCTCTCCTGGAATACAGCTTTCCTTTTAGCAGTCACTTCAGCTAGGATTTCCGAATTACAGGCTCTTATGGCAGTGGAGCCTTTCATCATTTTTCATGCGGACAGGGTATCTCTCAGGACCCAATCCATCCTTCATGCCTAAGATTGTATCCAGTGTGGCTCTTAATCAGACCATTCATTTGCCAACTTTCTTTCCCAATCCACAAAACAAGGGGGGGCTGATTCTGCATTCATTGGATGTACACAGACAACTTAGATTTTACTTAAACAGGACAAAATCTCAAAGAAAATCTTAACTGCTGGTGGCATTTGCTGCAGGGGCAGAGGGAAAGGCTATTTCAAAGCAAACCATTTCCAAATGGAGAAGCCATTGTGTTCGTTTCTGCTATATGCACTATGGAAAAACTATCTCAAGGGGATCAGATCCCATTCCACCAGGGCTGCATCTACTTCTACAGCCTTTCTCAGAGGTGTTCCTACCAGGGATATTCTAGAAGCTGCTACCTGGAGCTCAGTTCATATATTCACCAAACATTACCATTTACCACTTTTCTCTAAATCCAGAGCTGGCTTTGCCACTGCTGTCCTGCAAGGCCTTATAGCTGGTCCTAATGCTGTATAATTCCCTCCACCCAACCATAGCTTTGGGAATCTACCCAAATGTAATGACTGTAACAGTGAAACACGAAGAACATAGTACAGTTGTGTGCACTTAACATAAATGTAATGTTAGTGTATTCACTGTTGCAGTCCTGGTTACCCTCCCTCCAGCCCCCTAATTTGCTCTGGCTATACCTCTACTTTCTTTCACTATGCTTAATAGCCCTTTTGGTGTATTTGCTTTTGGGATTGGAGATATATATTTTTTGGTGTTTTTTAATTTTATTTGCTCCCCATTTGGGGGGCACCTGACATCTGGTGCAAGAAAAACTGATGTAATGGCGTCGGCTGCATGTTTTATACTCCTGATGACCTGACGTCATGGAAGGGACAGCAACCGATGCAGGATCCAAGACTTTGTTAATCAGGCCGACGGAGGGCAACCTGCCAGCAGATTACCCAAATGTAATGACTGCAACAGTGAATACACTCTAACATCTACATTTATGGTAAGTGTACACAACTGTACTTTTATGTGATGTTTCTTTAAATTTTCAGACTTTGTGTAATTAGCTTACAGGCACTCACTTTCAGGTTTTGATTATTTTAACAGTTTGTGATAATACATCGTTCTGGTGAAGTTTCCATGGGTGAAACAAAAGCGCTTATTTGGTGTGGATATTTTGTATTAGTTTATACCATATTGGTTTGGCTTGGCTTTGTCTTTGACTACAGGTGTATGGACCTATATTGACTTTTTTTTTAAAAAACAATTAGTAAAATATTGGACAATATAATTCTGCCGGAAAATGTAGTGTGCTAGAGCAGCGCACTTAGTTAACGGCTCACAATTTAAATATGTACTTGTATCCAATCTCATCTACCACACTGATGCCCGGTACTCAAGCCTATTCTCTCCTATGCCCCTTCCCTTGGATTGGGTAAAACTTGTTCCAAGCCAAAAAAATTTTTTCAGGGCAGCTTATGTTTGTAAAGGGGATTGTTGATGCTGGAATTGCCTAGATCATAAAAATGCTCATACTTTTGCCCATTTAATGCCCATTCAGTCTTGCCAATATAAAAAACAGTGGCAGAAATCACAAAAGGCAATATATACCACTCTGGTGGAATAACAGTCACAAGCATATATTAATCTAAATTGATAATTTATTACTCTTGGGTGTCCAACTTGTCAAAAATATCTGCACTTTTGACATGCACTACACACCTTTATGCCCCAGGTTCTTTCATACCCGTGATAGAACCATAACCACTTAGGAACACTATGTGAGATGACATTACATTAAGAGCCTAGAGTCCTTGCTGTCTCCGTCACAAGCCAGTACATCTGGCACTGAGAAGATTATCTGCACAAACATTGCGAACACCACGCCTCTACCACCACCCACGTCTATACAACGCATCCCTACATATGCGGGGTTCTCAACAAAAACATTCCTAAACATGAGAGACCACTGAAGAAAAAAAAAAACATTCACATCACAACCCACAGCACCAAGCATCACATACAGTACATACGTCTGTCTCTTTCAGCATTTAATACCCAGCCACAAACCCAACATACTAGTCATAGGGGACTCTATCGTGAGACACATTCATGTGCCCCTTACCAAGCTAGGCAAGGAGAAAGTCACGGTAAGTTGCTTGTCAATTGCTAGAATCCACCATATCACACGCTAGTCTCTTAACAGGTACTGTTATGACTGTCTTAGTCCATGTTGGTGTGAATGACTTGAGACGCACCTCTCTGGACTATATGAAGAGAGACATGATTGAGCTTGCTGAATGTGTCCCAGCCGGGTATACTAGCCTTAAGCAGCATCCTGCCATCACTCAGAATTATGCCTGAATACAGACAGAAAATGAGTGACTTTAACATTTGGCTTTATTTCTGGTGTCATTCCAAGGGGATCCAGTACCTAACCGCCTGGGAGGACATGATTGAGAGAGCATGATGCTTTGCCAGTGATGGCCTTCATCTGTCTCCCCTGGTATTCAGCCTACTGGCAATGATTCTTGCTTCCCCCGTAGTGCCTTTTTTTAGGCAGTCAGGAGCACAAAATTACCAACATGAAAAAAATGAAATTTAAAGGTCATGCTGCTAAGCGCTAGGAATCTTAGCATGAAACTGCACTCATTGCAAGCATTCCTTGCCCTGGAGGATGCTGATGTTTGTGCACTCACTGAAACCTGGTTTAAAGCTGTGGAGAGCACCCCAGCCTTGCCAGGTTACTCATCCTACCATACTTTCAGACCCCAAACAGAGAGCTGCAAAGACAAAGGTGGTGGAGTTTCAATATTTGTCAGACATACACACCTCCAGGCTGGCCAGACAGTGTGATGCACAGGAGACACTCCAACTGCAGTTAACTGTTGACAAAACACCTATTCATATCATAGCCAGCTACAGACCCGAACCATAACTCTGGATGCCCACTCCACCTATCTAGACTTAGTTGAATCCATCAAGATTCAACCCTCTACCCTGATCCTGGGTGACTTTAACTACCATCTGTTGAGTAGACTTGCACTCCCTATTAAGCAGAGTACCTCTCTAGCTCTCTTTAAGAGGAACCTGGACGACTGGATGGGAAACGGGGAAATGCATCCTTGGGATCCCACCTGTACCCCTGCTGGACAGGGGAAACCGGTGTTGACTTTGAGAGAACATGGGCAAAATAATTAGCTAGGCTTATAAAGGCCTCCGGACCAGTAGCCTAGTATCATCCTATGAACCTAGTTGGCATTACACCTTTCTTAAACTCTTAAATTCTTGTGCCTTTTATATAAAGAACATGGGCAGTCTCCTAAAAACTTAATATTATTGCCATACTCTGTAAGCCTCCAGCTGTTTTTAATAATTTGCTTGATGATGTTACTACCATATGTAATGATCATCCATTCATAATCTGAATCAGTGTTTAGTGTACTTTCACCCTGTAACAGAACCTTTTGTCTCTTGTGCCTACATACTTCCTCTTTGATTTAACAAAGTAGGATAACCCCTTTGATTTAACAAAGTAGGATAACCCCTTTTGATAAACATGTATTTTTCTTTGTCACAAACTGATAGTCATCAGACACTGTCCTAGAAATCCATAATATGTGGCCCTTCTCAAGACCTGTCTTTTGAGCAAATGGGTGGTTACTAGTATGGTGCAAAAAATTATTAGAAAATGTGGGTTAGAAAAGAATCAGTCAATGAAAATCCTTCACTAATGTATCTGAGTAATATCTATAGAATACAAGTACGTAAACTTCAAAAATATCAGTGGTTGAATTAAAAAAAATCAATAAAGCTCAAAAGTGGTGAATCAGAACCCTTCCAAATGACAAGTCATCCAGACCGTAAAAATATGACCACGTGACTCGCACATAGTTTGACTTTAAATATAACATATTTTTCCCAGTACCATAGAACAATATTAGCATATACAGGGACACAACCAACCACTTGTGATATTCCCCTTCAAAATAACTAAAGTTATTGCATAAAATTCTCATGTTCCACTAAAATAATTTGTTACATAGGGAACCACTCTTAAACATAAGCTTCTCTAATCCAACTAATACCTGTGTTTTGACGAATACAAGAAAAAAGTTCAACTACGTTGATAGTAACTAGAAACTACTAATTAGTGTTCATGTTTGATCTTCCTTGAAAATTTCATGAGTCTATTAAAGTATAGGGATAATCCTTGAAAAAATGTTTTACAACACCGTCTATGTACACAGCCAAGGGGTGGATCTTTGTGAATCTTGGGGATACCAAATATTGTGGGTACCAGTGGATAATTTACTTGAAAAAACTTAACTTGTATTCAGTAGCACTTAGACACGTTTCTTAAAAAATCTTTTCAGTTTTGTAATAGGAACCATTAACTTCATTGTTAGATAATCTCGTATATTGAACTTCATTGTTCAAAGTATTGAAAATTCTAGTTGAATAATCGATAGAATCCATTAATACTACCCCACCCCTTTCATCAAGCTTCATGATTTGGATATGTTTTTTTTACCTAGTTAGTTCATTAAACCAAATTCATCCTTTGTCATGTTATAACCTGCCCTGTAATGCCGCTACTTAACCAACTTCCTCAAATCTTTCTTGCAGTGTTTCCCGAAAGATTGCAGTGTAGTGTAGTGGGGGTTAAAAGTACTACTACTGGCAAAATTACTGCCCAAAGTGAAACTAGGGGATATTGTTCCAAGACTATTCTAAAAGTTCAGCTTTCTTACATGTAACTTAAGGTCCAGTAAAACATTGGCTGTGTCCATTTTAACATTAGAAGCAAACATAAACCCCTTAAAAGAAATAGGGGTATGAGGAAGTGTGGCGCATGTCAGCAGTGCAGTTATATTTTTGAAGGGCCAAAAATGTATCTGAAGAGTAATAATCAATGTAGATTACAATATGCTTGTGATTGTAATTCCAGTGGCATGGTATATATTGCCTTTTGTGATTTCTGCCACTGTTTTTATATTGGCAAGACAAGAGCAGGCATTAAAACTGCGAATGTATGAGAGTTATGATGCAGGTAATTCCAACATCAGCAATCCCCTTTACACGCACACACTGCCCTGCCCTAAAAATAAGTTTTTAACAAGTTTCCAAGGGGTAGGGCATGGGAGCATAAGCTTGAGTACCAGGAATTGCTGTGGCAGGTGAGGTTTGATGCAAGTGTACATATCCAGGGCTCAGTGATATGCTATCCATTAGCAGTGTGTTTAAATTGAGAGAAGCTAAACTTTAAGGATACTGCGCTAGCACAGTATATCTTCCAACAGAATTATATTGTCCAATATTTTACTAATTGTTTTTTTTTTTTTTAAAGTAATTTTTTATAACCTGCATGTTTAGTTTGATATCTTATAACTTTGTGCTTTTAATGAGATTCGAATATTTTAATGAGTTAACATGATTTAATATTGTTGCATGATTTAATTGTATTATAAATTAGTGTTATGGTGATGGTATATTTGTTCTGATGAAGTCCTGATTAAGTGTATGGGACGAAAGTGCTTAACCTGTTTTATTATTGAATAAATACATTTTTTAGGCTCTTGTCTGAAGTGCTGTTTTCTTTAGATGTTAATCGTGTTTCACTGTTGCAGTCATTACACTTGGGTTATCCTGCTTGCAGGCTACCCGCAGTCGGCCTGAATTCCAAAGTCCTGGTCTGGCATCGGTTGCTGTCACCTCTTCCCTGACGTCAGTGCGCCAGGGGTATAGAAGATGCAGCCGACGCCATTTTCTTCAGTCTTTCTTGCCGCGCAGTGCCCGAAGCAAAAGCAGTTCGCAAGTGCCGGTCAGCCGACTCTTGAGATTTTCGAAATCGAATTTCAGATCCAAAGTCTTCAATAAAGCTAAGTACCCCGTTGGGGAAACTTTTTCTTGCTCCAGACCAATGTCAGTAAAAGTCAACAATTGTATTTCTTGTGGGAAGCAAATACCTCATAAGGATTTTCACTCTTACTGGATTCCTTGCCTAGGCCCAGACCACGATGTTGCTAGTTGACGGTTTTGTGCTAGATTTAACCAATGCACTATTAAGCGTTTGTTTGATTTTGCTTTACATTACTTTGGCCGAAGGTTTAACTATATAATGCCGTTGGAACAACCGATGACCGGAATTAATAAAAAAAGCAAGGACAAAGAAAAGGACAGGCATCCGAGGTCCAAAACCGACGAAGCCTCTTCTAGGCCAGTTGCAGGTTCTCAGTGCGGCGCTTTCGCAGCCCCTGACACCCGCTAACTCAGAGCCACAGGCCGCCTCCAACTCCCACGTGGAGACAACTAGGCCTCTGGAAACTCAAGGTATTGGGCCTATAGAAACCATCCCCTCAGATGGGTCAGGAGCCGCTGAGCAGGCATCGGCTTCTGAGGGTGTTTTCAGACCTGCACAGCTTACTATCAAGACCACTTCAGCAGCCAAGGCAAAGTCTAAAACACCATTAAAGACAAAGAAACAAGTACAGCATTCTCCTGGACAGTCATCCATGCCAAGAAACAGATGCTTAAAATGGCCGAGGACCTAATTACTTTGATCAGAGGTTCCCATCCCCCTCCTGATAAAAGGCCTAGGCAAGACACTGACCGACTCATTTGACCAGGTTTCTATTTCCTCTGATTCCTCTTCAGAACAGGGATATCCTCTCCCTATGAGGATTCTGATGCTGAAGAATCTATCCCTTCAGCCTCTCCTCCTGAGGATTACTCTTTTGGGGAAACCTTGCACACCATGAGGGATCATTTCCATTGGGAGAGCCAGGATTATTCAGAATCCAAGAAAAGGCTCAGGGACTTTCTTTTACTGCCTCAGCACAGGCCCCTTGCTATCCCTCCACTGCTAGATATTGTTCATTTTTCTGAATCCAGTTTTTTCTCCTGATTCTTTACCCCCTGCACCAGTCAAGCCTGACAGGTACTACAGGGTCCCAGATTCTCATAAATTTCTTTATAAAAATCCTGCTGCTGACCCAGAAACAATTTCTCAGGGTCCCAAAGGGGTCAAGGCAGCCACTGCAAAAAAACCCCATTCCCTCTGATAGGGATTCCAGAGCACTGGATAGGTGGGGGAAAAAAGTATACACCTCTGCTACTTTAGCTGTAAGGGCCTTAAACTGCCAGTTTCACATGCTTAAACATCAACAATACCTAATGTCCTTGCTAAAACAGAAAATGCTTACAAGCTCAGAATGTCCTGAAAATAAGGAAATGCAGGATTTATTGCATGCAGCTGAACAAGTGGGAAAGCATATTTTGCAATGTGGTTTTGATTCATTAGAGGCTTCTTGCAGAGCCGTGGTTTACAGGTTCTGTCATTCGAAGGCATGCTTGGTTAAAAGAACAAAGTTTACCTGATCATGTTAAAGCAAAATGATTGGATGCCCCATTACAGCATGATACTTTGTTTGGTGTTAAGGTAGAAGAGGTGTTAAAGAAAATGGAGGATAAAGCAAAATCAATGCAGACAGTAAAGGATTTCTTACAGGCTCAGCCACCCAGATTTAGCAGGAACTGGCCTTCAGAAAATTGGTCCTTTCCAGTGTCAGGCCACAAAGAGGCATCTAGAGATGCCCAAGAGGCAGTTCTCAGCCCCAAGGCTCATACAGACCTAAACGGTGGGGTGCTTCAGCTCCCAGGCTCATACAAACCTAAACAGTGGGGTGCTTCAGCCCCCAGAGGCGGAAAAGGCAAAATCACAACCTTATAGGAAACAGTCTCAATGACTTTTCTCTACCTATGCCAAGCACTTAACTTTTGGCAGCACCCTTAGGGGGAAAACTAGCACTTTTTTCACCAAATTGGCACACGATCACCCAAGACAAATGGGTTCTGAATATTGTTTCTCAGGGTTACAGGTTACACTTTCACACCCTACCAAGGCCAAAAGGTATGCCAGACCTGCCACACAATCAATGGGCAGAGGCAAAAAAACAAATTTCTGCTCTCATGGACATGAGGGCTATTCAAAGAGTACCACAAGAAGAGCAGGGGCAAGGATTTTACTAAAGACTTTTCTTGGTACACAGAAAGGACAACGATTGGAGACCAATACTGGACCTGTCTACTCTAAATACTTTCCTAAATTCAGAATGTTGACACTGCAGCAACTTCTACCCATGCTGGCCTAGAAGGCTTGGCTAGTTACTTTGGACCTCAGAGGCATACCTGCATGTCCCAATCAGACAAACTTGTAGAAGATACCAATTCTCTGCACTGCCCTTTGGCTTATCTACTGCACCCAGGGTCTTCACAAAATGCCTGGCATCAGTAATTGCTTTTTGCAGACAAAAAGGAATTCAAATATATCCCTATTTGGACGACTGCCTTATTCAAGCAGAGAGCAATGACATTCTTCTAAAGCATCTGGCATTTGTAAAAAGATTACTAATTTGCCTAGGGTACACAGTAAACGAAAAGAAATCAAAACTAGTGCCCTCTCGCGATAATATTCCTGGGTGCAAGCTTAAACACAACTGCCCAGATGGCTTATCTCACGCCAGATAAGCAAAGGCAACTGACTCATTACTTTCAAATGATGGCAACAAAGACCCAGCTACCTGCAAGAAAAATTCTGCAGGCTTTGGGCTTCATGGCATCCTGCTAATTCCATATGCAAGACTGCATATGAGGAAGCTACAATGGTATCTAAAAAGTGTTTGGACTCAACATTACCACAGCCTGGAAACAATAATACCTCCTCTTCCCTGCCTGCAACAGGAGTTTCGATGGTGGGCACTGGCCTGTCACCACAAGGGACAGCCTTTCACTTTACCCACAGCCAGGCAGACTCTAACAACAGATGCATCGGATTATGCCTGGGGGGCACACAGGACAGGAAAATGTATTCAGGGCACGTGGCCCGCGGACCAAATGCATCTTCATATCAATCAAAAAGAGATGCTAGCTGTACAGAATGCCCTGACAACCTTCAAGGTTCGACTTCATCCAGGCCAACTATTGCTAAAGACGGACAATACTACAGTTATGTGGTACATAAACAAGCAAGGAGGCACACATTCTTACCCCCTCTGCAGGCAAGCCATGACTTTGTGGAACACATCACTGACCCATCAAGTACATCTGCAGGCACAATTCCTGCAAGGAAAGAAAAATACTCTGGCAGACAAACTAAGCAGAAACCTCATGGACCCTCACGAGTGGAAACTAGATCCACAGGTCTTCAGCATGATAGCAAGGAAATGGGGATGCCCAGACATAGATCCTTTTGCCTCCCCTCACAACTGCCAACTACAGAGATTCTGCACAAGGACTTATCACTCACAAGCATGGAAAGTGGATGCTCTATCATTCAGCTGGAAAACCTTAACAGTTTATGCCTTTCCACCACTGCCTCTCCTTCCCAAGGTACTCCTAAAAGTCAGACAAGAGAAGCCAAAAATGATTCTGATTGCCCCAGACTGGCCATGCCAGCACCGGTACCCAATCCTAAAAAGCTTGTCTCAAGGCCCAGCCTGGACTTTACCTCTAATTCCTCATCTACTGACTCAACAAAACAGATTCTGCACAGCCAACTCAGAAACTTAAATCTGGCTGCATGGCAAATAATATAGCCACTCAGAACACACCTCTCTAAAGCTGTTATGGATGTCATTTTGGAAGCCAGGAGGCCCAGCACCAGGAAATCTTATGCAGAAAAATGGAAGAGATTCTGTGCTTGGAACCAGACACAAGGACTTGAACCACTTGTTCCAAATATTCCTCAGATTTTACAATACCTAACTGAGATGCTGGACAAAGGCCTATCCTTCTCATCAATTAAGATCCATGCCTCTGCCATTTCAGCTCATTACAATACGGAACCTCCTATTTTCTCACATCCACTGCTAAGACAGTACCTCAGAGGGGCAAAAAACATAAGACCCACAAGGAGAGCACCGATACCTACATGGAACCTCAACTTTGTCTTGGAAAAGTTCACATTGCCTCCTTTTGAGCCAGCTAATTTAGCTGGTATAAAATTCTTATGGAAAACTGCTCTGCTCCTAGCAATAACGTCAGCAAGAAGAGTCTCAGAGTTACAGGCATTAATGGCAGTGGAACCTTTTATCATTTTCATCCAAACAGGGTTTCTCTAATGTTTTCAGACTGGACAACTATGTTATAACTGACAAACTGATTACCAAATGCAAGTCTCTGTGAACCAGATGAGCATGCAGAACAATATTGTGATAAACAGTACTGTTATGAAGAAAAGATGCACAGCCTTGGAATTCTAGACATTTTGTGTGTGTGTTGCTAATAAATATTGTGGTCCTTTGAGGCAGTGTTTTTGTTTATTGCTATAGTTTCTTCCACTTGGCTCAGGATTTGCTATTGTTTCAGCTTCCTCTTACCTTCTTCACTTGAGTTCTAGATCTCTTCCCATTTAACTGCCAGAACTAGATGCCTAACCCATACCTCTCACCTGTTCCTGATTTTGGCTGAGTTTGCTGTGTCCCTCCTAAGTCTAGCTGTTTTGGAATTGGAGAAAATGTGGATTACACTTGACCATTAGAGTTGTATAGACATTAGAAAATGCATGTTAATTTGCATTCTGTTTCTCTAATTTCTCAACTTAATAGAATTATTTTTAAACAGTGTCCCTGATTTATTTCTGGAAATAAAAGGTTTGAGAGCTCATCTAACTTTTTATTGGTGGTTTATTTGATTGACTTAAGCTCACTGGACACAGTTGTCTATTCTCGTTGGCAGCCTGGGTACACTGGTTAAGTAACTACCCATAATACACCTCCACTGCCTTCCATCCCCGGATCTCGTTTGCTGAGATTTGTAAAACATCATGTCTCTAGAGCTCCAGCTAGCAGGGTGATTCTGATTGTAAGTTTTTCTAAATTTTCTATTACTTTTAGCCATTTCAGGTTAGTATAGGTACCCTTTCTCCCCTCCCATCGCTTTGGCGTAGAGTGTAGGTTTGTAGTTGTAGTTAGTTTAGAGTAGTTTGTCTGTGGTGCCCCCCCCCCCCCAGTCAGTCTAGTGTGGTGAGCGTGTGTTATTAGTTTAAGTGTTAGTCTAAAGAAAGAAAGTTTTTGGTCTCTCTATTTTTTTAAGGCTTCTTGCTTGATAAGTATGGCTGAAGAGCTTATTTTTAAGTGCTGCACAGTGTGTGGCCATAAGCTCTCCCCAGCGGATGGCCACACTCTGTGTGTGTTGTGCTTAGGTGCGGCCCACCTTAATGTGGAGTGCTCCATTTGTGTGGGGTTCAATCCCCGAACTTTGAAGGATAGAAAGGCCAAGTTGTCCCTCAAAGGCCCTCTGCGTGCCACTGAACCTCCTTCCTCGTCTTCGGCTTCAGTCACAGCAGCTGCTGTGACTGCCTCTCCTGCTTTTCTCCCTCTGGCTTCCCCTCCTTCCCAGGCTGGGACTCAAACTCCTGCATCTAAGCCTGTGGAAGTGGAGCAGAGGAGAGGTACAGAGCATGAGAGAGAGTCGAGGATGATGGAAAAGAGGAAGAGGTACCCGGACCTTTCGTCCCCGAGCAAGTCTGCATGGATCAGTGACTTCCCTCGGCTCTGGTCTGAGGTTCTCCCTGGAGCTGGAGGAGGCACGTTCATTCTCCTGGGCCTCAGTTCCCCGACCGGCCAGGTCTGAGTCTGTGGCCTCGTCTCGGTTGACCCATTCTTTATTGCACATATGGATCTGGATAAGATGATGAGGCACTTTATCCGTACACAGATCCCGATAGGGGTCTTGCCTGACCCCCTTCCCTCGAGAGGGGAGCTTGCTTCCTTTTTTTCAGCCCATTTCTCCTTCCCTGATCCGACCTTCGGCTTTGGAGCTCTCTGATCCGAGGTTGGCCTTAGTCAGGGGGTCGGTGCTAACGGTCCTTGCTTCGTCAATGCTGACAGCTGCCTGGAGTATGTCAGATATGACCAGTTTGGATCCGAGCTGCTCTCTGAGCCGGAACCTGGGTTTCTGATCCGAGGGAGTGGAACCTTTTCCATCAGGTTCGACATTGTCAGGCCAGATTCTGTCCTTCGGAGATCTGTCCACTTCGGGTCCGGCTTCTTATGTCTGATCCGGGGAGACAGGCCTCCTTATTAGCTTCCCAGGAGGTCTGCTCTCCTTCCGCGTTCGATGTGGTAGAAAGGGTCCACTCCATCAGATCAAGGCCCCTGACTGCCCTCTTGGACTCTGCCCAGACCCCCTCTGTTCTGTTGTCGGTCCCCATTGTCATACCAGAGGGACAGCCTGTGCCCGAAGAGCCCCAGATGGTTCCCACAGAGGAATAGATGGCTTGCGAGTGCTCCCCGGAGAGCCCCACGGGAGATGTGCCTTGCAAGCATACATGCAAGAGGAGGCACTTGGACTACCCCGAGTTCCTAACCAAGGACACAGATTTAGATGATGGGAAGAGCTCCCCAAGATCACCTCCCGACGATGTCTCCATTGGGGACACCATGGAGATCCTGCGCCAGCGGGGAGGTTGGTCTGCTCTCAAGCCCTCCTCTGAGTCTGTTTTTGGAGGCTTTTGGCACGGGCCCATCTACGTCTTGGGTGTCCCCTCCTGTAGAGTGGATTTGATCACCTCGCAGGCATGGAAGGAGCCATATACCATGGAGCCAATGCCCAAGTTGCCCCCATAAGGTTGAGTCCCCCTGTTGACGGGCCTTCCTGGAACAAGGGCTCCCCCGTGGACGCCATGGTGGTAGCAGTAGCCACGAAGAAGGAACTATCTCAGGAAAGTTCTTTGGTCCACCCTTCTGACAGAGTCACTGATAATGGACGGTCTAGGGAAGTGGGTGTATGCTTCAGCTACCTTTTCAGTAAGGGTGCTGAACTACTTGGCCCATGTCAGGAGACTCCACTGCGACCTAATGAAAGAGCTGGAGGAGTCTCCACCCAAGTCCATGTCTCAGGAAGACAAGGCTTCATTCTCCGTGAAAATGGCCACTCTGAGAGCAGTATCAAATACGTCCATGTAACTTCTCTTCCATGCTATGGAAGTAGCGGTTAAGGCGGCTGGGTCCGGAGTGTCCATGAGGTGTAATGCCTGGCTCGGGTTGTGCCAATTCACTGAACCCTTTAAGCCGTCCTTTGCCAATGCCCCTTATGATGGCTCAACTCTTTTCAGTAAGACGGTTAAGGAGACGCTAGTCCAGAGTGAGAAGGAAGGGAAGACGCTGTCTGCTGTTGAGATCCACTTCTCTAACCCCCAAAGGTCCTTTTCCCGGAACCAGAGAGGGCAAAAGATGTGGTTCTGGAAGTCTCCGTATTGTCGGGACACTCTGGGCTCTTCTTCACCTAGAGGCAGAGGGGGAGAGAATGGATGCCGGTCCATAGGCCGAGGGGGTCTGCGTAACTTTGGATCTTGAGAACCATTCTTGGACAGACCCAGGCAGCAACCCTGAGGGGTTGCCCGGCTGCTCTACATTGGAGGCAGTCGGGGGATGATTGTCCTTGCACCCAGCGGCATGGGAGTCCATAGTGGACCACTGGGTGCTTCAAATCATATACAGAGGATATTCTATCCCCTTTGTAGGTTCCCCCATAACTCCCAAACACCTCCTGGACATCCCACCCAGGCAAAGGGGGGGGGGGGGGCAGCAGCACATGAAATTTCCAAGCTGCTAGGAAACAGAGCCATCGAAACCATCCCCACAGATCAGTCCGGATTGGGCTTCTACTCGAGGCTCTTTTTGGTGTCAAAGAAAATGGGGGACTTAAGGCCCATCCTGGACCTCTCTACCCTGAACCTGTCAGTTGCCAAAGACAAGTACCAGATTGTCACACTACAGTCAATCATGCCATACCTGCAAGAGAGAACGACTGGATGTGCTTGTTAGATCCTAGATCTCTAGGATGCTTACTATCAAACAAAAATGCACAGAAGCTCGATGACGTTCCTCCGCTTCTGGCTAGGGGCCAATCATTATCAATTTTGAGCCCTACCCTTTGGTCTCACCGCAGTCCCCAGGGTGTTTACCAAAGTGATGGCGGTTATAGAAGCTCACCTGAGGCTTCAGGGGGTTCAAGTCTATCCATACCTGGACGATTGGCTCCTCACTGCTCCCACCAGGCGTCTACGTTCCCAAACAAGGGATTACTTTCTGAAACTTGCCCTTAGTTTAGGTATAAATCACTAATCCTAGT